>NC_068280.1:2532316-2569816 GCF_025860055.1 Xyrauchen texanus | reverse complement strand
GAACTGGCCTAACTGGTTAAAAATGAGGAATTCGCTGTTACTGGTCAGGAGGATTTGCACAATGTGAAACAACAGGCAAATATTATGAAAAACATTGCAAAACATGCAAACATTGTCAACTTGAAATAATCAAATGAGTTGTCCACAATCGTGTATCATATATCAGTGCAGCAGAAATGAGCTAATGTACGTATGTGGAAGAATAAATGACTTAGATATATGCATATCATTGTTGGGTAAACGGCGGCTCATAAATGGTCTCATTATTGTTCTTCTCATTGATGAATAATATTTGTCAAGAGATTGTTCCACTTTAAAGGTGATTTGGCTGTGAAGGAGATCCACTGAATTTTATTTTTGATACACTTCTCAGGTGTTGTGAACTGGAAGGCATTTAGTGGGAACTTCAGAAGAGTATCCAGATGCCTTCAATGTGACATCATGTATAAAGACTATGCTGCAGGCTACAGAGCGACAGGACAAAGTCGTGGTAGCATGGGGTTTTACAGTATTTCTCTGATTAGTTTGAAGGATATTGACCCTTCATTAAGCTCCGCCCCCCCTTGGTTACCTTTGCTCGCTCTGACAAGCTGTGCAGAACTTCCCTGGGCTGGAATGAAGGTTCAGTTTGTGGCAGTGACTCTTTTCATGGCAGGTGCAATAGCTAATGTTCACAAGTGCTCCTGATGTTTTCAGTTTGCCATTTTTGTTGCTTGGAAAGTTGTTTCCACTTTTATTCTCTTTTATTTGAGACATTTTGCACCTGAAAGTTGATAAGCTGTTGTTGTTGTTGTTGTTGTTGTTGTTGTTTTATACATATATCATCAGATTCTGGCTATTGTTTTATAGTGAATGAAGTGATAATTTTGTCTTGCTGGGACATCGCTTCAGGTTAAACACCTTTTGTCTTTTTATCTATGCATGTTACAAGGAGTTCAGTATCAATGATTTCTATATAAAGCTCATTCTGTGAAGCTACTATAAAAAAGGTAAAAAACACAAATACTATCATGTGTTCCTGATGGCAAGACATGCAAAACACATGAAATGTTCTTCTTTTAAGCAAATGAATCGTTTTCGTTCACATCAATTGTTTCGGTCATAAATGACTCGTTTAAATGGTGACTGAACGAATCTCTTTGTGGCATGGATTGAAAAGACTCGAGTCACTTGGATGAATCAAAATCCAAACCACTAGTGAAGAGTAACTTCTGGACCCAAGTTTATAGTTTATGGCAAACTGGATGAAGAAGCTCATCACACACAATCACACAAGTCAGGCTGACAAGTGACAGAAGTGAGCGAAGAACTTCTTCTTTTGGCTGCTCCTGTTGCACGTTGCCACAGCAGACCAATCTGTGATTGGCATATTTGACTTGGCACAGGTTTTATACTGGATGACCTTCCTGACACAACTCCCAGTGGCTGGGGAACTTTCATGCACACCTACAGGGCAATTTAGAGTCTCCAATTCACTTAACCCTACATGCTTTTGGACTTGTGGGGGGGAACCAAAGCACCTGGAGGAAACCCATTCAATTGTGCCAGGACTTAAACCTAGGACCTTCTTGCTATGATGCAACAATGCTAACAACTGGGCCCTCGTGCCACCCTGAAATTGAGCAAAGACTATGTGGAGTTGTGGTGGTGTAGTGGCACTAAAAGCTAAAAGCACATAACTGGTAATCTGGTAATCAGAAGGTTGCTGGTTCGATACCCACAGGCACCACCATTGTGTCCTTGAGCAAGGCACTTAACTCCAGGTTGCTCCGGGGGGATTGTCCCTGTAATAAGTGCACTGTAAGTCACTTTGGATAAAAGCCTCTGCCAAATGCATAAATGTAAATGACTAAGGACTAAAATGAGGCACGAGGACTCCATCTAGTGGCTCACCAGTGAAATGGCTTAGCCCTTTTCTGTGAGATGTGTTTCAGTTTTCTAACCAAACAGTTCTTGAAAGTCGAGCTTTTAATTAAGCTGATGGTGCATTTGGTTCAGTTAAATTTAACAACTATACTCTGCAGAGAACTTATAGACAGTGGCGGAGCTAGGGGGTGCCCAGGGGTGGCTGTGGCCACCATGGACTGAAGCCTGGCCACCCCATTGGCCACCCCACTCGCAATTGCTGTTTTAGTCATTTTTTGGTGATCAGAGATGAAATCATCTCTGTACAAATGTACAAACTTAACATGTGCACACACCAATGTCACCAAACCTCTCTGTACCGGTTGTCGTTGTATCCACTCACCCCCCATAAATATATGTACAGTGCAATATACATGCATGCACAATTTTTACTCATATTGGGGATGCCAGGTGAAGAATGCAGTGGGAAGAATGTATGCACAAAAGTGAGAGCTGTGATAGAAGAGTGTTATGACAGAGCCTGAGGGGTTTCCTCTTTCTGTCCCTCTACATTCACCGTCCTGACATGAGAGTGTCTGATGAAAACAGACTGGACTGCCTGTCTGCTGGGACAGTACTGCATTCTCTGTTTTCACCTAATATGATGTATGTATGTCCTTTTCCTTTTGTACAAAAAGATCCATAAGCCGCAATTCCTCTATTAAGTAACTGACGATTTTACACTGAATATTTGTACTTTTAAATACGCACTTTTCACACACACACATTTTTGATTATGATAACTGGCCTAGATCAGACCGGTCTGTGACCTTTGTGTCCTAACAACCATTCAGTACGAAGGACATCAGTGAGGATAATCTCTCTGTAAAGTTAAGACACTACAGGATTTACCAACTCAGCATCTTTACTGCATGGATACCTGGCTGAGGTGTTACACGTGTTGAGTATGTTCATGGCAGCAATTTATACTGCTTCCAGCTGAATCAGTCTTTATTTAATTACTATTAAACATACTGTTAGCACTACGATCTTGAGGCAATCTATTTAACTGGTTACGTCAAAGTTCCACTGCATTAAATCTATGCATGAGTGGCAGCTTTAGGCATCTAATCTGTTTATTCATTGACTCAGGGTCAGTTTTACGGTGGACAGAGAGCACTGCTCATCGCACCAGACTGCTTTGGCAACTGATCTGAATGCAGCTTAACCTAATCGTTAAGATCACTTACACAAGCATGTATATGTGTATGTTGGGGCTACTTAGCTATAATTTGGGTACTAAATCAGACAAAACCTTCCCTTGGGGACATTTGGGTCATCCTCAGTTGTAAAAATTAGTAATAAATAATATATATATATTTTTTAAATTCCAAAAATGCTAAATAAATATAATAGATTAATATAAAAAATATCCTTAATACAAAACAAGCATTTATTTAAACCAAGCTACAAAAACGGCTCGTTTGGAATTCGTGGAACTTGTGACGTCACAAGGATCAAATACATCTGCAAATGCAACGCCTATTTATCCGTCATTGGCCCCGCCCACAGGTGCACACAGGTGAAGAGAAGAAAGATGGGCCTGTCATGGGAAATTCATCCAAAGTGGAGATACACAGGACACCATGTGCATCACATTGGCCCCGGGGCCAATTATCTCCAAGGGCCCCCCTCCAAAAGTTCGTTTTCATTATTGAAGGGTTTTCGAGCGGGGGGATCACCAAACTAGATTGCACAACCTTAAAGCCCAGGGCCCCCCCGGGCAGTCAAGGGCCCCTGGTAGTCAAGGATGAGGGCCTGTACATGTTGATATAGATCCTATAAACTCAATCCTAAAGTTGCATGTTTTAAATGAAAAATCAAGGTTAATGTGTGTATGTGTTTGTGTCTGGAGCAGAGTATTGCTAATAATCTGATGGCTCACTGTTCCACTGGAGAGGATTATCTGAAGGCTACTTAAAGTGACATGACTACACACACACTACAGTAAGACACACGTATGACCTGAAGCACTGAGATCTTCATTATATAAGACTCCCTTAAGACAACCAACGTGGACACACACCTGGCTGTATATATGTGTGTGTGTGTGTGTGTTTGTGTAAGGGCTGCAGAATGGAAATTATTAGGCCAGAAGGCATCTGGATCATCTCAACAATGTGACCAGCACGATTATTTAGTCCTAAAGAGTTTGTGGAGTTTACTGTTGGTTATTTATAGGTTCTGCACTACTGAAATAATTGTATGCATGTAGCATCCAATGGGTGCTACGACAGTCCAGTGCAGTCTATATTCAATCAGACATGAATTATACCCTCTACTGCTTTCTGAACTTAATGAAGGGAGGACAACAAGAGGAGACAGCAGGGGACAAATTCATCCACAACAGAGCTCTCCAATACAAGGGACACTATCAGTACATTTAACACTTTCAAAAATAGACTGAAAGAAAGAAAGAAAGAAAGAAAGAAAGAAAGAAAGAAAGAAAGAAAGAAAGAAAGAAAGAAAGAAAGAAAGAAAGAAAAAGAAAGGAGCTCAGATGTATGGTAGTGTGTAGGTGTGAAACTGCCTGGCGCACATCAATGACAATCTCTGTATTTCGACCATTTAACACGAATACACTCGGGGGGAAAGACTGCGTTTGGTGGCCATGTCGTTAAAGTAGAGTGTATTCGTCTAAATATATCAGGATAACACAAAAATCCGCGTTAAAAAGGCAATATTGAGTTATTATTTGCGCGCCTCGTGTATGTTTGGATGCCCGCGAAAACTCTCCCGCGCAAATGAATACATAAATCTAGACTTGCGCTTTAACGCTTTATCTGACCAAATCTACACTCGTAAGGTGAGTAACACGAATTTCATTAATAGTTGTCATTTGATGTTGTTTATATAAAGTCTGCATGCGCGTAAAGCACTATTGTTATGATATTTACGCGTTGTCTGCACATTTTTGTCGTGATTCGACTATAGCTACGATTAATGAATTCAACCTTAAAGTTGTATGTATATATATATATATATGTATGTATGTGTGTATGTATGTATGTATGTGTGTATGTGTGTGTGTGCGTGTGTGTGTCGTGTGTTGCTGTTTCTCAGCGATTGTTCTTTATATAAATTGCGCGCAGCTCCATCTAGGCCAGCCCACGCGCGCCCCTGGTTGTCATAGCAACTGTCGTGGAGGATGCGAGACAAAATGAAAGACTATCTTTGCATCAGCAGAGGATGAGAAAATGTGTTTCCTTGTCTTCAAAAGTTAGTTAGTATAGCCTAACACACGTTTAATTTAACCGGTAAAAGACCAAATTTACCAGGTACATTTAGAGTAAAAATCTATCTTTCAAGAGTGACCTGACAGGAAATGACCATTTAATGTTTAAATGTCAATTTAAAGGCTCTTTAAGGACAATTCTGGTAAAATAAATAAATAATAATAATGCATAAATTCAAAGGTCACAAAAACAACTTTCTGAGGGTGGTTGCCAGGGCGTTGCTACCATTTGCCAAAGTGTGTTTTTAGTGTATTTTTGTTTAGTGTGAGTGTCCTGGGTGTCCTCATGCCTGGTACTGCTGTAACAGTCATTTTTAATGTGCTAAATAAGGCATTAGGCAACAGTGTAGACTTGGTTTGAAATTTGGAGGGGGTCCAAATGTGGGTTCGGGGGGAGGGAGGGGGTGTGTGGACAGTGCATAATAACAGTTCTAATTAATGCACAGATAAATAGAACATTTTATTTTGCATACTCTTAAATATGTAGGCTATACACTGTGTATCATATCAAACATTCAGAATAAGCATCAGGGTTAATGTTTCGGAAATACTTTCAGAAAATCACATTTCTTACCTGCTCTCCTCACCCTGAATAAAACAACTGATAATTTCTATGGACGCCTTTAACATCTTCTCTGTATCCACGTATAACTTGTGTGATATACTGTATTTTATGGTTTCTAAATTGATATGAAAGTTTTGTATGGGTAACAAACCTACAAACCAAAATTGCACATGTTGTCAGCCACTGACTGCCAAGTTTTATTCCTGCAGGGGGCGCTTGATGCTCTGACAACTGAATCCTCCATGCATCCGTATTTAAGTTTCAGAACGTATTATATCGCTTTGGAACTTGCCTCCTTATACATTTGAAAGGTAGTCTGGTGCTAGGCCATGTAGTGCCTTGTAAACTAATAAAAAATGTATAAAATCAATACGAAAACTAACAGGTAATCAGTGTAAAGACTTTAAAATTGGTGTAATGTGTGCTCTCCTTTTGGTCTTAGTCAGCACTCATGCAGCAGAATAAATTGCTGATTTATTGTATTCTTCTGTAGACCAGAAAGGAGAGCATTACAATAGTCTAGCCTACTAGTTATAAAAGCATGCATCAGACTCGATGTGTTTCTCAGAGATAGAAATAGGCTCACTTTGGCGATGTTCTTCAAATGATAAAGAGCAGTTTTTGTGACACCCCAGAGCTCACAGTAGCACAGTCTGTCTCAAAAGTTTATATGTTATCTCCCAATGGAATTAATTAATCGTTTTTTACCTCCGGAACTGTTGTTCTCTATTGCTCAGGGGCATTTTTAAAGACATTTCTAGGAGTGTCTCAATTAAAAGTTGAGTTTTATTCATTGCATTCAGCGTTAATTTTCTCTTTCCTTTGCAGCCATGGCTCTACGGCCAACTCTCATCTTCATTCTCTCTCTGATTGGCTGCTGCGCGCTTGAGGACCAACCCAAAGTCACGGCCCCGCCTCCTTCTCGAGGGTGTGGCACTGCAGTGGACCCGCCCTACAGAGTTCTGTGTGACCTGGAGTCAGTTTGGGGTGTAGTTTTAGAAGCTATAGCGTGCGGTGGAACCGTATCGGCATTAATTTTAATAGTGATTCTCCTAGCCAAACTAAAAACGGTAACAGAGCCGGAAAAGCGATGCGGCATCGGCCCCCTCCTCCTCCTATTGGCCGGAATGGTGGGTCTTTTCAGCCTATCGCTGGTCTTCCTGGTGGGGCGTGGCGAGGTGCTCTGTGTGGTTCGTCGTGGGCTCTGGGGGGCGCTGTTTGCGCTGTGTTTCTCGTGTTTGTTGGTGCAGGGGGTGCGATTGAAGAAGCTAGTCGCGGGAAGGCGGAGCCCAGCCGGAAGCTCTCTCGCTGTGGTGGTGTTTGCACTAACCGCAGTCCAGGGTGTCATCGCTGGAGAGTGGCTATTGCTTTCGGTGGCCCGCGAGGGACATGAAGCATGCGATTACCTGCCTTTAGACTTTGTATTAGTGTGTATCTATGCTCTAGCATTGTTGCTGGCGGCTACTGTGTTGTCATTGGGCGTCGTGCTATGTGGAGGTGGCAACAGGGAGGAGTCGAACCGGAAAAGAATGAAATGGAGATGTAATGCCGTTTGGCTCTTTCTCGCGTGTCTTTCGTCTCTTCTCCTCTGGGTCGCCTGGCTAGTGCTCTATCTCTACGGCAGCACCACCATTGTGACCGTGGCGAAGAACTGGGATGAGCCAGCCCTGGCAGTTGCCTTGGTGACAGAGGGATGGGTACTGTTGTTATTTCACGCCATCCCAGAAACCCACCTGTGTTTGCGTCCAGCCTCTCAGAGGAATGCAGATATGGGGCAAAACTACTACGACGCCCCTCAGCCCCTTGCGCCGCAGGGTTACCATGATGACGAGCGGCCGTCCAATCCCAGAGCTCCGTACACAGAGAGTCAGGCGTACTCTGTAGAGGAGCACAGTGCAGGTACTATCAAACTCGTTTTTTGTTAGTGTATATTTGTGCGTGTTGGACTCACTGGTTTATGGTGGGGTTTTTTCAGTTCTGCAGGCTGGAGGTTTTCATAACGGATTGATACGACCTGCTCTGCCGTTTCGCAGTCATGTTTATCAGCCCACTGAGATGACCTTGCTCATGAATGCAGGAACAGTGAGTGTTACACTTTTTGTTGTATCGTGGTGTGGATTTTCCATTTACTTCTGTTGTTTTTAAATTGAGCTAACTATATTTAACACTCCCTAACTTTGACCCTACTCCTAACCCTTACAAAAACCTTTTTTCATTTTACGTTTCCAGTAAGACATTATTTTGTATGGTTATTAATCCCAACAATGTTGGTGATTTCAGGATTTACACTGTAAACCCTAATGTTTTCATTACTGGAAAAATAAAGTTCTCTTGATTTAACATTACTTGAAATGTCAAGTTTCTGAAAGGAGGAGTTTAGAATGAATGCTTTAGAACGGACCAATCAGAGCAGAGTAGACTCTCTGAAAGGAGGAGTTTAGAATGAATGCTTTAGAACGGACCAATCAGAGCAGAGTAGACTCTCTGAAAGGAGGAGTTTAGAATGAATGCTTTAGAACGGACCAATCAGAGCAGAGTAGGCTCTCTGAAAGGAGGAGTTTAGAATGAATGCTTTAGAACGGACCAATCAGAGCAGAGTAGGCTCTCTGAAAGGAGGAGTTTAGAATGAATGCTTTAGAACGGACCAATCAGAGCAGAGTAGGCTCTCTGAAAGGAGGAGTTTAGAATGAATGCTTTAGAACGGACCAATCAGAGCAGAGTAGGCTCTCTGAAAGGAGGAGTTTGGAATGAATGCTTTAGAACGGACCAATCAGAGCAGAGTAGTCTCTCTGAAAGGAGGAGTTTAGAATGAATGCTTTAGAACGGACCAATCAGAGCAGAGTAGACTCTCTGAAAGGAGGGGTTTAGAATGAATGCTTTAGAACGGACCAATCAGAGCAGAGTAGTCTCTCTGAAAGGAGGAGATTAGAATGAATGCTTTAGAACGGACCAATCAGAGCAGAGTAGGCTCTCTGAAAGGAGGAGTTTAGAATGAATGCTTTAGAACGGACCAATCAGAGCAGAGTAGGCTCTCTGAAAGGAGGAGTTTGGAATGAATGCTTTAGAACGGACCAATCAGAGCAGAGTAGTCTCTCTGAAAGGAGGAGTTTAGAATGAATGCTTTAGAACGGACCAATCAGAGCAGAGTAGGCTCTCTGAAAGGAGGAGATTAGAATGAATGCTTTAGAACGGACCAATCAGAGCAGAGTAGGCTCTCTGAAAGGAGGAGTTTAGAATGAGCGGCTTTAGAGCGGACCAATCAGAGCAGAGTAGGCTCTCTGAAAGGAGGAGTTTAGAATGAACGCTTTAGAGCGGACCAATCAGAGCAGAGTAGACTCTCTGAAAGGAGGAGTTTAGAATGAATGCTTTAGAACGGACCAATCAGAGCAGAGTAGGCTCTCTGAAAGGAGGAGTTTAGAATGAATGCTTTAGAACGGACCAATCAGAGCAGAGTAGGCTCTCTGAAAGGAGGAGTTTAGAATGAATGCTTTAGAACGGACCAATCAGAGCAGAGTAGGCTCTCTGAAAGGAGGAGTTTAGAATGAATGCTTTAGAACGGACCAATCTATTAACTATAACTATTTATATATTAACTTCTAACTATTTAGCCAGCTGTGACAATCGAAATGCAATTTTTGTTGTTTTGATGACGCTCCTAGTGTCAGCTACAGTTATGTGTAGTTATTTTATTATTATTATCTACCATTTTAAATAAACAAATATAGTTATCGTTTAATTGCAAACTGAGGTGACGAGTTGAAATAATTTTCTGTGGTAATCGACATCATGGCATCTTCTGTTTCTGTCCTTTAAACGGCACACAGGCACATACATAATTCACCTCACGCTGTGTTTTCACCCCATGTGTTTTAGATCCCGACGGCCCCTCCAAACTTCACCAGGAGGCATCTGTGGTGAGAGTGGTTGCCGTGGCAATAACATCCTCTTCTCCCCCATGAAGGATTCACTTTGGGTGGAAAGTGGAAGTCAAAAGGCACTTTAATGACGTATTAATCATTTGGAAATGCCCTTGTTATAATAAGGTTTTCGTTGTGGGGGCAAGCGAATTTTGCACAAGCTGTTTAAAATTGACGTGTGTAAAAAATATTTTCTCCTAACCCACTTTAATGTGCAGATTCAACTGTAATAAGTGTAGCATTCGTAGGTTAATTCCCACAAAAAGTGTACATACTGTGGCGCTATCAAAACATTGCTCTGTTTGTTTGAGCGGTCCGGCATTTAACTTCTGGCTCTGTCAATGGAATGAGTTCGGGACGGGACTATCCAGACAGGGACGGCCAGAATGATACACTTTGGCTTTTAAGTGGGCCGCCTTTATAGCACAGATTACAAGAGGTGTTACATTTGATTTCACTTACTCAAAATGGCCATTCTAAACAACCTCAGTTTAAATTAGATTACATTTTAAGACAAATCATACACTGAAAGAGTGAAAGAAAACGGCCGAGAGTATTAATTAAGTCCTAGCCTTATAGTTAATGCAAATATTCCTGCATTTCACTTTTAAATATATAATCAAATTATATTACTTTCTATATCTCTTATTTAAATAGCCAAATTAATTTATTTGCATTTGTCTCTTTTTAAACTTTTGAAATTGTATCTTTTTTTCTGTTTGTTTTTGATATTACATAAACACTCTTTTTCCAAGCTTTGCACGCTGATTGACCGTAATTCTTTACACAGTTGATGCTGTACATCTATTGTTGTTTATTTATGCCATGTTGACTTGAGATGGTTGTATTTCTCCCTATATTTGATGTTTATATTTCAAATAAATTATAATAAATATTCTTACAGTGTTTTCACAGCGTCTCTTGTCGTGATTTGAATACTGTGTCGAGCATGCGCGCTAGCTGTCTCTCGCTATGCATGAACAGGAATTACTTCGAGCCACTTCTATTAAAACGAATGGGAACGCCTAACTGATGTAGAAAGAGAAGTCCCGCCTTACAGTTAAAAGAGCCAATCACCTTTTAGATGCAGACATCGCCTGTCAATGAAGTCTAGAATACGCATGCGCATTAGCTATAAAAGCATGGAAAATTGCGTTATTAGCGTAATATGAGGTAACGGATCACCATTTATGATACAAGTATTGTCAGACTTAGCTGCCGTTTTTAAATATATTCTTTGATTGTAATATTGACCAACTGTTTTTGATATTTCGGTGTTCCCCCATTCAAGTAGATGGGAGCTGCACTAACTGGCATGACTGGAACTAGCCTCCCGAGAGCGTTCCAAATATAGCCGCCGAGTGAAGTGACTTTGAGCTTTGAGCATGAACTACATTGTTGCCAATGACGCGTGGCGGCGTTTCCAAGGAAGTAGACGAACTCTTTCTTCCGGATTTGAAGCGCAGGAAAGAGTTCGCACGTGCGGCTAACGAGTAAGTAACAAAACATATACATTAAACAAATAATAAGATGCCATGAAAGAGTTTTACGGATTAGCGTTTTCAGAATTTAAACTTGCTGTCGTGACGCGCGCGCTCTGGTACACATATTTATGTTATGAGAATGCAATCGAAATGGTAATAAACATAATATTTTATGACTCATTTTAAAACCATGGTTGAGTAAAATCCATGTAATCTTCCAAATGTAAAGTTTAGATATTTTAAAAGTGACACTTCACAGGAAATCGTGTCTGTTCATTCAATTCCAGCTGTCAGCAGGCACTTTATATTAATATAATATTAATGTGTTTACTTCTCTAACCAACCAGTCTACTGAATAATTTAAAACACGATTCACACAGAACAATTCAGCAGCAATTGGTTTATTATAACTTTAAAGACCCCATAAAATTGGAGTTCTGTATCTTATGGTCCATGTCCGTTAGCTTTGAGGTTTTAACCCTTGTGCGACCTTTGGGATATTTTTGTCTTTTTAATTTATTTATTATTATTTTCTGGACAATTTTGGCTGTGTTAATGCCAACGCTAGAAATTTGGCCAAGGTGTGTGTTTTTTTTTAGGGAATTTTGATATTTCAAACCCAAGACCAATATTTGATCCCAGTGTCATAAAATTGTGAAATCTATAATATTATGCTTTTAATCTGGAGCTCTGGCTTCAAAATTTACATTTGAAAATTTTCACCAGATGGTGAAAAAACAAAAACATCTTTCTCATGTTTAGCCTGTGGAGCAAATACAAGCTTTTCCCCTATTTTCTGTTTGCTGTATTATAGAGACCTGCAGGACAACTGAATAAAGTGTGTGTGTGTGTGTAAAAACAACAGTTGCATTATATAAACAAACTGGCATTTAAAGGGTTAAAATCTTGAAAATGAATATTTGATAGTTATGATCAGGACTGATGTTGGTTAAAAAAAAATTAACTAAATGATAGTGGAAAATAATATTAATATATAATGTTATTATGGCAGTTTTGTGGCATGAACATTTTTGTCCTCCAAGTACTTCTGAGTAACATTTTTTTTATTGATGCACAAGGGTTAATAAAACATTTTTAATTAAATTCCAAAAGCACAATCACAATAAGGCATTGAAACATGTGTTTTACATGTGTTCAATACTCACACAACAGAACTTAAGGAGATATGCACATTTATAGATGCACTCCTCATTGAACAGGTTTAATGTTGGCGTACAGATCTTATTGTCAAGATTCATCCATGCATATATTTTATTTTTATAAATAATTTTGACCTCGTAATCTTGAATCAAAATGTCATAACACGAGCTTCCGGTGAAACGACAGACTTCTCCAGTCATTTAGTCTGCTTAAACCCCGCCCCTTTCTTATAAATACCACAACCTTGCGTAGAGTTGGACGAAGCATCAATCGCATGTTGGTGAAGATGGTAAAGAGGCGTGTTTTCGGTTGTTTTCCAACAAAGCCTTGTTCAGGATCCCAATCTTGGTTAAAGGCCCGCTGGCTTGAATTTTAGCATTTTGAAGAGGAAGGATAAACGGTGAATTCGCTGCTGTGTTCAAGGCATTTCACGCCCAAACGCTTCCGGAATTTTAGGAGCTTTGCGAAAATCTTGTACTGGACAGATACAGCTGTTCCATCAGGGTACATGGTTGGTACATCACAAAGTATGAAGGTAAGAGTATCTAGATACCTTAGATACCCTGCCTCCATTTTTGGGTGCAACTATCTCCATTATATGGATTCTAGCACTCTCTGGACATCCTATGAGCATGATCTTACACATCTATGATGCAAAGGATCGTGTTTCTGTCAATCAAGTCCAGAGAAACCTTCATATTAGCCATTAGCCTCCATAGCGGTCATGACACTCTCTGAGGAATATTTCAGGAACTACACATCGTACTACGTCGAGTGTGGGCTTGTTTGATTCAGAATCATCTGCTGTAAGTTGTGATGTGCAAGTTTCTATATCATGTGTATTTTACCTTAAGTAATAAATCACAATGTGGCAAATTCTGTTGATTCGTTTATTACACGTGTTGATTTCACACGCTACTACTCACTGTAGTTTGGTCTCTGAGTGAAACAAATTAGCTTGTTGTATTCTACTAATCAAGACCTTTCTAAAGACATATAACACATGTGTGATCCTTTTTCGCATGTTTTTACTGGTATGGACAGTGTATGATTACGATCGTAAATGTGCGAATTATGAAAATGGAACCGTTCTAATTTGCCAGCAAATTTAAAAGCAGTATTTTAGACTTGGACAGATCAGCTACATTCATTGTAAAGATGAGAGTCGATCGAGCAAGTGGCTGTTGAGTAATATCATAATTAAAATAAAATATAAATAGTGATCCGCTCCGCCTCTTGGCCTGATACCGCTCCGGGTTTAAGAGGTTAAAACAAATTCCACCAACCAGTACAAAGTTGTATTTTCCTGCTTTTTCAGATGGTTCAAAAGGAGCTTTAAATCAAGAGAACATGGCCGTCGGTGGGGTGGTCAAAGAGAAGAAGAAAAAGAAGAAAATAGAGGAAGTGGAAGCAAACGACCTACTTGAGGACGAAGGACACAAAAATGATGCCTCCGTCCAAACGGTTGTTAAAAACGAATTCTCGGAAATAAACATCGGTGGCGGAGATGTAGATAAAGATGCTCCTGAGAGGAAGAGAAAGAAAAAGAAGAAAACGAAGGAAATGAAGCAGGATGTGAACGGAGACATCTTGTGTCATGATGCATCGGTCCAGACTACCGTTAAAAACGAGATCAGTAAACGTGATAAACAGGAGGGGGGTGCGCCTGCAAAGAAGAAAAAGAAGATGAAGAAGGAAGTAGAATCACTCCAGGAGGAAGTAGTTGAGGAAGGAGAACAGATGGATGGAGAGTCCAAGGAGAAAAAAAGACGGAAAAAGTTGAAGACAAGTGTCGGAGAGGCTGAAGAGAGAAAAAAGAAGGTGGTTGTAGAGACCAAAGAAGAACAAATGGTGAATTTGGGACTCAACGAAGAGATGGAGAGCAAGAAGAAGAAGAAGAAAAGGAAAACTGAGGATGATGTGACTGAATTAGATGATGGAAAGATCAAGAAGAAAAGAAAAAAGAATAAAGAAATAAATGTCAACACCGGAGAAACGGATGCATGTGAAGGGAAAGGACAACAGGAGAAAAAGAAGAAGAAAAAAGAAATGAAGGCCAGTAAAGAGACGGAGAACGAGAAAAGAAAGTCTCCAGCAGAAGAGTCGTCGTCGTCGGGTGAAAAGAAAAGCAAAAAGCTAAAAAAGAAATTGGCAAGCTTGGATCAAGGTCATGCTCCTGTGAAAGAGACGACGGCGGCGGCGGATGATGTCGTCGAGATGGAGGCGGCACCTGTGGAAAAGAAAAGGAGTAAAAGAAACGTAAGGAATAAGTCCAAAGACAAGGTTAAAAAGACTAAACTCAAAGAGGAGGATAACGAACCATTCGAGGAGAGTGCGAATGATAAAAAGGTGAGTGACATTTTAATTTGTGTTTTTGCCAAGTCAAACAAGAGGTTCATAATTGGCTTTTAACCATGTAAAATCACAGGATTGATCGTAAACCTGCCCATCGTTATGATACGACATCTATAAGATCTATACGATCACTGGGCCTCTATTGATTGAAACCGTCTGGTAACGATAACTTATAAACATTTAAAGTTAGACCTTCTGTGAGCTCTGAGGTTGTTAATGGATGATATATGCTTCTGTCGAAGCCATCGGTCTGCGTTATTTTACAGTGGCGAGAAAAAGTATGTGAACCCTTTGGAATTACCTGCTATTATGTGTAAATTTGTTTTAAAATCTGGTTCAATCTTCATCAAAGTTACAATAAAACACAATCTGCTTTAACTAATAACACACAGATTATTATATTGTTCTTGTACATATTGAATGTATCGTTCAAGCATTCACAGTGTAGGTTTGGAAAAGGATATGTATATACCCCATAGGCTAATAATGACAACAAAAACTAATTAAAGTCAGGAGTGGGCAAACCTGGCATCCAATCAGTGGAACGAGACTGGAGATGTGGGTTAAAGCTACTTTGAATGATAAAAAGCACTCAAACCTACGATCAAGAATGGTTGCGTTGCGTGAAGCTGTAAAGGGTTACAAAGTTATCTGGAAGAGTTTAGATATTCATCTGTCCACAGTTGGACAAACTGTCTATAAATGGAGATGATTTAGTACTATAGGTACTCTCTCTAGAAGTGGCCGTTAGATATTCATCTGTCCAGAGTTAGACAAACTGTCTATAAATGGAGATGATTTAGTACTATAGGTACTCTCACTAGAAGTGGCCGTTAGATATTCATCTGTCCAGAGTTAGACAAACTGTCTATAAATGGAGATGATTTAGTACTATAGGTACTCTCACTAGAAGTGGCCGTTAGATATTCATCTGTCCACAGTTAGACAAACTGTCTATAAATGGAGATGATTTAGTACTATAGGTACTCTCTCTAGAAGTGGCCGTTAGATATTCATCTGTCCACAGTTAGACAAACTGTCTATAAATGGAGATGATTTAGTACTATAGGTACTCTCTCTAGAAGTGGCCGTTAGATATTCATCTGTCCACAGTTAGACAAACTGTCTATAAATGGAGATGATTTAGTACTATAGGTACTCTCACTAGAAGTGGCCGTTAGATATTCATCTGTCCACAGTGAGACAAACTGTCTATAAATGGAGGTGATTTAGTACTATAGGTACTCTCACTAGAAGTGGCCGTTAGATATTCATCTGTCCACAGTTAGACAAACTGTCTATAAATGGAGGTGATTTAGTACTATAGGTACTCTCACTAGTAGTGGCCGTTAGATATTCATCTGTCCACAGTTAGACAAACTGTCTATAAATGGAGATGATTTAGTACTATAGGTACTCTCACTAGAAGTGGCCGTTAGATATTCATCAGTCCACAGTTAGACAAACTGTCTATAAATGGAGATGATTTAGTACTATAGGTACTCTCACTAGAAGTGGCCGTCCAGCCAAGATGACTCAAAGGGAACACCACAGAATGATCAATGAGGTATAGATGAACACTAGAGTGACAGATAAAGACTTGAAGGAATCATTGGAACTGGTTAACATCTGTTCATGAGTCTAATATACAGAAAACATTAAACAGGTGTGTGTTCATGGCAGGACATCATGAAGGAAGCCGCTGCTTTCCAATAAAAACATTGTTGCACACCTGAAGTTTGCCAAAGACCAACTTGATACTCCACAACGCTGCTGGGAAAATATTTTGTGGATTGATGAAACTAAGGTTGAATTGTTGGGGAAGAATACGCATCACTATGTATGGCGTAAAAAGGGCACCGTATACCAACATGAAAACATCATCCCATTCCCAACGGTGGAGGGAGCATCATGATTTGTGTCTGCTTCGGGACCTGGACCGCTTGCCATCATCGAGGGAAAAACGAATTCCCAAGTTTATCAAGATATCCTACCGGATAATGTCAGGGTGGCTGTGTGACCAGTTATTATATCCAAGGGTTCACTTACTTTTTCCACAGCACTGTGAATGTTTAACAAGATGTGTTTGATAAAGACATGACAGATTAACATTGTGTTTGTCTATGATTGTGACGTTGATGAATCACATTTTATGAGCAATTAATGCAGAAATCCAGTCGTGCTACTGTATCTTTAATTTTAGAAAAACCTGCTTATTAGCATAAATCCAGGTGAAGAATGACAAGACTGTAAAGGACACAATCGAGTCATTTTTACAGCTTCAATAAATGCTTTTATTGCATTGGGGATTAAGTTTTGAGTATGTTTCAGTATGTTTTTATAGTAGAAAGACCTTTTATATGACAAAATATCAATAAATATTGATTTATATCTCGTGACCCCTTTAAACAATGTTCCATACAAGTTAAGCTCAATTAACAGAACTTGTGCCACCGTGTTGATTTCCACGAAAATGTATTTAGTCTTGCCCCTCATTTATTAAAAAGTAAAAATCACAAAAAATGTAGCATAAATTGTGGTTACAATGGAAGTGAATGGGGCCCATCCATAAACGCCAAAAGTATAGCCACAAGACTTACTGTAACCGCTTTAATAAACGAGGGATGAGTCCATTATTTATTTGTGCTATTAAACATTATACCACAAATTGAACTTTACTTGTATTAAACCCGGAATATTCCTCAAAGTCTTGCCGAGTACTTTAAAGTCAAAGTTAAAACATACGAAGTGCATCACATACTTACTATGATGTATTCCATTGTTTTTATCTCTATTCCTCATCAGACCGATGTTGTGTTCCTGTCGGAAAAGCGTGGAAATCGTGACGAAATTTCTATAGACCAGGTACAGCACCAACAATGTCTGTTGTTTACAGTCCGCCACACACACACTAGTGTAATAGCATACAGCTCAGGCCACAGATAAGTTTTATTAGTCCACCAATAATAAACATGAGTGAATGTGTCTTTAATAGGATTCTTTTGTTCCACAGGCCCGGCGTCTCGCCCTGCAGAGAGACATTGATCAGGAATCACAGCCAAAGCCAGTCAGTTAAAAATAATATTAATCGGACACTAGCCCTGTTCCCAAAACCTAAAGAGCGACCCAACTTTTACCAGTCTGGAACACCATTTATCTCACACCTTTCTGTCAACCTAAAGTTTCAACAAGATTATTCGTTTAAAAAACATGTACACTATCAGAAATAATGGAGCACAACAGTGCCTGCTCGCTTCTTTAGACGTGTCCGTTCCGGAAGTATTTTTCCCATTGGGATTTTTTCTAAAAATTCCTCATAAGAGTTGTAAGCCATAATCCAAACCAACCAGCTCTGATGTGAATCACAACATCACAAACTTTGATTTGAAGCAGAAAAGTATTTAAAAATTGGACAAAAAGTCAAAGGAACAAGACTGTGTACTTACCGTCGTTCCCATTGAGCATTGCAACCGACACAATCGAATTAAAATAAATACTTGATTTGATTGAATTCAGACAAATGCATGTAGACGTATTTTGAGAGCGTCGGGAGTTGCATCATTCACAGTGCCTCATGGGAGTGGTGCAGAGCTCTTTTGCCGCACTTTGTCGTCATGATTCCGTGAATTCTGCGTCTGAACATGTTTGTTTTTTTATGAAGTAGAAATAATGTGTACTAATGGCTTTTACAGAAGAATATAGCGTTGTTTAACAACCTCAGAGCTTATGGTGGGGGTGTCTTTAAAGGTTTATACTGTAAGATAGCGTTAAAAATCAATTAATTTAGTTTTTACTTCCGGAATCAGATAACCACAATAATGCAGTACACAGCATCACTTGTGTTTTATCTGTTACTACTAGATGCCAAATTATACTTCGGTTTTCCGCGTTGCTGATCGGAACGTTCACATCACGTGTGACGCAACATCCGTCATTAGCATACTCTGCGCGGACTTCGAGACAAAGTCCTCGTCTGTGCGCTGGCACGTGCCATTAACTACTAAAAGAGCATCACGAAGCAGTCGTAGTGTGACGAATGCGTCCGTATTCTTTCGTCATCAGAAGAGTATACTTTGAAAGGCAACGCGGTCAACTGGGCTTCTATAGGGCTGGCAAAGTATACCCGGCCTTGACTGTTTGATGTGTTAATAATGAATTGCCTCTGGGGTCTGGGTAGCACCGCGAGTAAAGATGGCGACTACCACCCCTGGAGTTGCGAGTTCGAATCCAGGGCGTGCTGAGTGACCATATTGGCCCGGTTGCTAGGAAGGGTAGAGTCACGTGGGGTAACCTCCTTGTGGTCACTATAATGTGGTTCTCGCTCTCGGTGGGACGTGTGGGTAGTTGTGCGTGGATGTCGCAGAGAATGCCGTGAAGCCTCCACACGTGCTACGCCACCATGAGGACTTTACATTTTTTAATAATAACAATGAAATGCCTTCCTCTGCTAGTGTCGCTGTTGCACAGTTGCTTGATAAAAATGACTGGTTACACATTAATCTCATATGGTGCTGCATTTGTTTTGCCAAACTGATTTGTATTCTTGTATGTCTAGGGTCTCGGCCAGTGGGGAAGCGCCCAGTTTGAAAGCTCTGACAGACAGGCGAAGTTCCTGCGACTGCTGGGCGGGTTTAAAAAAAGCAGCCAGCCAATTACAGGAAGCTCTGGAAGTGCCAGTATGGCACTGGGGAAGGAAGCACAAAAGACTTTGCAGCAAGGCCTTCTCGGAGAGTTTGAGCGGGCTCAGAGCCGGAATGTGGACTTCAGGAATAAAGGAGCTGGATTGGGATTCACCGAGCCATCCAATAAGAAATTTACCATTGACGTCAATGCACGGAACGCTATACGATTCGATGACTGAGACCGACTTTGGGGGGATTTTTTATAAATGACTTACAAACACAATTACATATAGGTGTAATTTAGTTTTGTCACATCTAATGGAGTGAAATGCAATTTTAAGTGGGACCATTGTCCACTGAAATATACAAATTAAATACCTGAAATACCCAAGGTGGATTTTAATCATGTATGTGGTCAAGTATGACTGCAAATGCCACTAAAGAAGGGTGAAGACAGACACTGTGGTTCAGAGTTTTTATGGCATTTATACTGAATTGACTTTAACGACCTAAAGGTCCAATACCACGAAATAAAACAAATTCAAAATGTCTTTCTATTGCGTAGTATTTGCTGGTTGCACGGAAAAAACAAACATTCGCTAGTCGCAACCGCTGTTGTCCGATTCAAATGAAGTCTTAAAGACTTAATTACCCATCATACTTTCATTCATTTAATCCATCAGAGCGGCTACTGAATTACAGTACGATCAATTACATTAACTGCAAGTCATCAAAACAAGATCTCATTACAGATACAGACAAAAGGACAGAATGAAGAACGTATCAAGACACATTTTCAGATATTCTGAATAAATGCTTTCAATGACAAATTTAGCAGTTCATGTGGTTTTAAGAGTTTGCAAACAGTGAAACTTTACTTCAAAATCCTGTTGTGAAACATTGCAAACTTTGCTTCTGTAGGTCACGTTTCACCCCAAAATCTAAAAGCAAGAAAAAAAGGATTATTTAGCTTAAAGTAATTCTCTGGTAATGGGAATTTGATGGAGCAATATAGTTAAAGATGCTGTAAGCCGTTATATTTCCACGAGACTGAGCCATTAATTTAGACACGCCCCCTCCAATAATACGAAATGAGCTCTGAGACCGACATCGTGCTGAAACGGTTGTTAAAAACGGCGCCCTCTGCTGACAACTGTTATGAACAACAAGGCATAAAAATGGCATTAAGCCTCAATAATTCAACTACAAGAATATGCGAATGCGTAAAATGATTGACAGGTCAAAAGTGTCATTGACCGCGCGACCTGCGGAAGCATTTTTGTTTGCGGGTTTACAGAGTCTAGAGCTGTCAGAGACGGGTGAGATATCTGTCGACACTTATTTAAATTATATGCATGCCTTGCCATGAAAAAACCCACTTACAGCACCTTTAATTGTCAAATGAAAATGTAACCATGGAGAAAATAAAAATATTTTAGGTCCTTAAATACAGTAGCCTTTTTTTATTCTTCTTTTGATTTTTGGGTCAAGTTGGACCTGGACATATTGAGATTTACCCATAATTTGTTCCAACGGTGTGATTTTCAATGTTTTACACAAGCTCTCAACAAAGGACATCCAGTGTCAAATACAACACAATACTTCTAGAAGCTCTGAAACATCTGAATGCATGTATTCTCGAAATCGAAGGTGTGTTGGAGCACCGATTAGAAATGCTAGAATACTGCTTAGTAATGCAACTACTCGCTACATTCAGATTCTGGTCATTCCTTTACTCGTATGAGCAATGGATTTAAAACAGTTTACCAGGTCAGACAGGGTGGCATGTGAAAGGAGATTCCCAACACAATGATTTGCCTCAGAATTGTGCACGAGTAAAGCAGGAGGGCGTGTCTTTGAAGCCGTGTTTACAGACATGGTGGGCATGGCTCAGGCCTGCAGGTACTCCGGCTGTACCCGCGGACTTTGCGGAACTCTTTAGAGTGCGTGCCAGGACACTGCATCTCACACCAGCTGATGGGCACCATCTGTGCACCTGTGTGAAGATATGAGATTCATGACATTTGACTAGTACGCTCAAGATATTATTTGAACGCCCCCTCACCTGCATCACTGTGGGCTACGACCACACCCAACTCGTTCTGCGCCGTGGTAAGCAGGTAGTTGGACTGCAAGTCACCCAAAGAGATCTGACAGCCAAGGTCAAGGGTCATCGGCAACACATTAGACACAAATTGGGGCTAGGGGTAGGTTGGGGATATTTTGATCAATATTAAGCCAAACATGCTGTTGATTAAACTTGTACTGAAACTGAATATTCTTTTAAACATCTAGTCACGATTGACACGTGATATAAAGGATACCACTTTAGCAAGGACGATGTCACCTGGCCTAAAGGTTTTGTACATCTCCACCTGAAGAGAAAAATACAAGCAGATTTTCAGCAATCGAAGTTAAAAATCGATATTTGATGAAAATGAATCATTTGTCTTGAAGCCACCTTATCTTTATCTGTCGCTCTCACATCTTCTCGCCTGGAGAAATCCAAATAAAACAATCAAATATTAGTTTTTTTTGGTTAATATTGCATTTGTTTGGATATAAATGTCAGAATTAAGTGCGTATAGTAATAGTGCATACCTGATCGTGCCTCTAAACCGATCTTTTAGTGGTGTTGACCCCACGTATAATATGTGTACTTTAGCAAACCGTGGGTTGATGCTTGTCACCTGCACAGGTAAAACACAAACATAAGACAGACGTTTGCATTCGTTTCTGACCACCAATAATGTCGTGCATCACATGGCTAACCTTGCAGGTGACGATGGCACCGACGTCAGGCAAAAGTTGTGCTTCTGTTTCTCTAACCACTGATATAACCGGGAGCTTTAAAGGAAAAGTTTGGATACATTTTCCCCACTGGATTGTCGTTAGGGTTGGAAAATGTGATTGCACAATAGCTGAACACTCACTCACCTCCTCTCCCTTGTTCAGCACGTATCCCGCGAGCGAGGCGAAGATGTAGCCGTGCCGTTGGTACGTGCCGGTACCGGGGATACAGTCCTCTGCACTGCAGAGCCGTTCGCCTGCAACATCAACAGCTAATGTCTCCGTGCATGAGATATTTTAATATTTACATGTATGCATTTGGCAGATGCTTTTATCCAAAGCGACTTACAGTGCACTTATTACAGGGACAATCCCCCCCGGAGCAACCTGGAGTTAAGTGCCTTGCTCAAGGACACAATGGTGGTGGCTGTGGGGATCGAACCAGCAACCTTCTGATTACCAGATTACCAGTTATGTGCTTTAGACCACTACACCACCACCACTCGTAATATAGAGACCATTTCACCATCCAATCAATTCCCAATATATAAAGTCCCTCCCTACAGTTTCTCTCATTGGACATACGACACATTACAGAAGTTAATAAAGCTGCGAAAGGCATTTCACGCACGTTTTGAGTATTCCGACATGTTAGATTGTGTTTCTCAGATGTCCAAATCAGATTTCAGATTTTAAGCGTAATTAAAGATATCTTAAAAAGCTTCCTTTCTAGTTACAAAACCATTATAGGCATCTGAAACGAACACTGCCACAAGTGAAAACCAAATTACAAATATAAAATGACCATTTTTACTAGCTGTAATTCAATTGCTGATATAAGGATTGGACATTTGCACTAGTAGTGACGTCATTAATGATATAATAAATGGCCGTTTTCACTTGCAGTTGTACATTTGAAACGGGAATTTGAACTAGTACGAAATAAATCGCAGATTTCTGTAATTGTGTTTTGAACAGGAGTGGATGACGGATCGTTTTGAAACGCAGTTACAGATTTGAAATTGCGTGTTCGATACCAAAATGGGTATTCCCGCCAGTATTGACGTCATTTTTGGTAAAGAATTGACATTTCTTTACTTGTGAAAAACCGAACTACTGATATCAATAACAACAAGTGAATATGTTATTATAGATATCTATAATACATTGAATCCTGCACATATTTAAAAGTCAATTCGGCTTGGCATATGCAATAGATGTGTTGCCGATTAGCACAGAAAATTATTTTGACTCGTCCGTCAGTTAAAATAAAAACAATGCAGCTACAATGGAAGTCTATGGAGCTGCAAATGAAAAACATTTAAAATACACATTGTAATAAAATCAATTACTACCTTTGTCTAAAATGTATCCAATATTTAAACTTCTGTTATGTCCTGACTATTAGAGGTGGGAAAAAATATCGAAATATTGATATACTCCAGCGGACAAAAGTTTGGGATAATGTACAGATTTTGCTCTTATGGAAAGAAATTGGCATTTTTATTCACCAAAGTGGCATTCAACTGATCACAATGTAGAGTCAGGACATTAATAACGTGAATAAAATGTGCAGAACTTCTTAAACGACTTCAACATGTTCTCATCAAAAAATCCTCCATGTGCAGCAATGACAGCTTTGCAGATGCTTGTTATTCTAGCGGTCAGTTTATCCAGATACTCCGGTGACCTTTCACCCCACACTTCCTGTAGCACTTGACCTATCACCCCACACTTCCTGTAGCACTTGACCTTTCACCCCACACTTCCTGTAGCACTTGACCTATCACCCCACACTTCCTGTAGCACTTGACCTTTCACCCCACACTTCCTGTAGCACTTGACCTATCACCCCACACTTCCTGTAGCACTTGACCTTTCACCCCACACTTCCTGTAGCACTTGACCTTTCACCCACACTTCCTGTAGCACTTGATCTATCACCCCACACTTCCTGTAGCACTTGACCTTTCACCCCACACTTCCTGTAGCACTTGACCTTTCACCCCACACTTCCTGTAGCACTTGTCATAGATGTGACTGTCATGTCGGGCACTTCTCACACACTCTTTTCCAATTATCTGTTGTCCAATGTCTGTGTTTCTTTGCCCACTCAAACCTTTTCTTTTAGTTTTTCTGTTTCAAAAGTGGCTTTTTCTTTGCAGTTCTTCCCATAAGTCCTCCTGAGTCTTCTCTTTACTGTTGCACATGAAACTGGTGTTGAGCGGGTAGAATTCAATGAAGCTGTCAGCGGAGGACATGTGAGGCGTCTATTTCTCAAACTAGAGACTCTGATGTACTTATCCTCTTGTTTAGTTGCACATCTGGTCTTCCACATCTCTTCCTGTCCTTGTTAGAGACAGTTGTGCTTTGTCTTTAAAGACTGTAGTTACACCTTTGTATGAAATCTCGTTTGTTGGCAATTTCAAGCATTGTACAGCCTTCATTCCTCAACACAATAATTGACTGATGAGTTTCTAGAGAAATCAGTTTCTTTTTGCCATTTTTGGCCTAATATTGATCTTAAGATATGCCAGTCTATTGCATACTGTGGCAACTCAAAAACAAACACAGAGACAACGTTCAGCTTCATTTAATGAACCAAATATCTTCCGACTGTGTTTGATATAATGGCAAGAGATTTTCTAGTACCAAATGATCAGTTTAGCATGATTACTCAAGGATAAGATGTTGGACTGATGCTGCTGTCTAGATTTTATCAAAAATGACTTCTTTTTTTAAAATATAGAAGGTGCCGTTATCATGCTTTACAGATAATCGCCATTATGGTCTTATATGCTTATGGCTTTGCATTGTACATGGATATTAGGAAATAAACTGGCACTTTTTTATTAATTTAACAATGCATTTGGTGATTTGGAAACAGTTCTCTTAATTCCAATGAGGACAAATGATGCGGATGAATCAGCCCTCATGCATTGCAATGCTTACACTGTGCTGCACGTGAACACTGATCTAACTGCTTTGAACTTTTATCAACGACACTTAAGTTTATAAAAGGACAAACAGATCATAACTAAAGCAAATAACCTACAAATGTTATGTGAATAACCCCGAAGTAAAGCGAATATAACAAGTTAGTAACAGCAACCCACCTAGCACATACAGTTTCATCGGCGACATGCTTTCAAGAGCCAGCCGTGTTGTGATTGGTTAAATTACACAGAGGCCAAGACGCCCGCTGATTGGTCAGCTCATGACGTATGGCGCATGTTAAACGCCATTTTTGTTGTGGCAGTAAAAGTGTTACAGAAGTTTGTTTGTTTAAACTAATTTTGAGCATACGTTCCCCCGTCACAACCCACAACCACCAAAACAAAATCTACTCCAGCATTATCATGAAAATTTAGAAAGGAGAAAAACACTGTAAAAATACAAATGTTGAATAAACTTTAAAAACAAAAGTAAGGCAAACAGGTGCAAAGCATTTTTGAGTTTTACCAACTTAACAATTCAAGTTGGATCTTAACCCTTATGCTTCAATTTAAAAAAGTTACTCAGAGGTCCTTAGAGGACAAAAATGTCCACATAAAAAAACTGCTATAATAATATTATATATTACAATTATTTTCCACTTTACATAACTACCAAATATTCATTCATTTTCAGGATGAATTATGTGCTCTATAATACAGAGAATAGGGGAAAAGCTTGTATTTGCTCCATAGGCTAAACATGAGAAAAATGGCGCCATCTGGTGGAAAATATTACAAATGAACAATTTGAAGCTCCGGAATGAAAGAATAATATCCTAGAATTCATGATTTTATGCTTTAATGGCACTGGGATCAAATATTGCAGTTATAATGGGTTTCAATGGGGACATTTTTGCCCTGAAGGTCCCGAGTGTAACTATTTCGTGTATTATAGGAACTGATATATGTCGAAATATAAAAATTCCCCCCAAAATACATACCATTGGCAAAATGTATGCCGTTGGCATTAACACGGCCAAAATGATTAAAAAAAAAAGAACATTAAAAAGACAAAAAAATGTCCCAAAGGTCGCACAAGGGTTAATTTCCATGAACTTAATACAAAAAGTTCAGTGAACTCAAAAAACTTACATTTTTAAGTATAGCTGTCCATCATTTTCAATACTCTTGAATATAATATAATACTTAATATTTTGAAGCAGATCTATATTTCGACATAAGATCACCAAGAGACCAAATAGTTGGTGGTGAAAGTTACAAGCACTTCAAACTTTTAGAAGCTGAATCAACTTCATATATTAAGAAACTTCATCAAAGCAATCATTAATTACCCTGAAGGTGACTTTAAACAAAACACAACTTTATACAGCAAAACATAATTAAAAACAAATAGAGCAAAAACGTCTATTAATTCCAAACCGATTATTTACAAATGATCTATATGTCCTCGTAAGCTGGCACGCTTTGACCACACACTTAAATAAAATCATGAGCAGGGGATTGTGGGTAGTGTCTTCAGACACAATGCTTCTCCAGTGGGCATGCTCAGTCGCAGGTGCATCAATGTGAAGCTCATAGTGCTCATCTCAGTGTTCAAGGTTCCCCCATGCAGATTTTGACCCATGAATTTTCGAGATATTTCCGTGACTTTAACAAATGGATAACATCATTAAAGATAGGAGACGAAATCAAAGATTTAAATACCCACATATTTCCTGATTTTCTGTGGTAGAGCCTGTTTTATAGACTTACAACAGTATCTTCCATTTCACAGAGGAGCACAAAGTTTCTAATAGGGGTGTGTTGGAGGGTCGGTGATCAAACTGAGCATGCTCAGAAGCCTGTATGTTCTACCTTCAACACCAAACTTGATATTGTATGTGCTCACTGTTTAAAAATGTAAGTTGCTCTGACTTAAATGGCATAAAAGTTGACTTGATTGATTGTTTTAAGTAAACTCACTTGTTTCGACATTAGTTAGTAGCAATTTTTAAAATGTAGCTTATCTGACAGAATTGAAGTTGGATTATTTTTAAAGTGAATTATGAGGCACAAAACAAGAATTGATGAGGTAATGTGCAAAAATATCAAAACGATGTTTTGGCCAAGAACTATTGTCATTTATAAATTGTGTAAATGTTTGACATTTAAAGGTTAAAAAGTTTTATTCAACAGAAATCAATTGTTATTTTGAAACATACATCAAAAACCATGATCACTCACATTAAATGAAGACTCCAGTCATATCAGCAACCTTATAAAAGCTGTTTTATTCTACATGGAGAGGGTCTCCTTATGGGGGCGGCCATGTTTGAATCACATGACTAGCTGAATACTACTCACTTAATCTCAGTAACGTCCTGTTATTGACACTCCCACTCATTGATTAAAGTCATCATGGCTGACTGTGAATAGTGAATTCCTACAATAACATCTGAAACTGAAAACTATTGATTTTAAATGATGCTGCATCCACACCACTAGGTGTCAGCGCAAGTCCGACAACCTCAACGTTACTGAGTGCAGCTTTAAAACATGTGACAACCTGCCACTACAAAAAATGCCCCAACCTGATTTTCATGTGAAATACCGGCAGTCCGGTTTATGAAAATTCGAGTAGAATAAAAGTTCCCTTTAAAGGGATAGTTCATCCAAAAACAGTTATTCACCCTCATGCCGTCCCAGTCGCGTCTGACTGACTTTCTTCGACTTTGGCTAAAGATTGTCTTTGCGTCTTCTTGTACTGAAACTTAAATTCACCTTAAAAACCTCCGATTATAACCTCGTTTCACTCAGTTTTGGCGGTTTTTAAAAAAATATGACTATACATTGGGAAAACATAATATATGCCAAAAAACAGGAACACCATGCAACACATATTCTGTTGAAGTCAGACAACATTTATTAGGGATTGCACATTAATAAACTCATGTTTCATGTACTCATTCAAGTGTACAAAGAACATGTGAGGAAATATCCTTTCATATTCACTGCGAATACATCAAAACATGAATTAACATGATGTGGTGACAATTACAACACACAGGACAAAAACCAGCATCTTCATAAACATCTCATAGGAATATAATCTGCTGCTGATCACCATCCAAACTCACATCTTGACTCATGAATAACGAATATCCTAAATATAAACCGTCTTAAGGAATATCTTAGTGCTTTCAAAATCGTGGAATATATTAAGAGCATTTCTGTGGGCGTATAGAGATATAGGGCATCGTTATTAAGCATGAATCACACAAAATGCACAATTTCAGCTGCCCACCCAATAATTAATATGAGCAGTTGCCTGGATACCGTTGTCAAAGCAGTGCCATCACAGATAAACACAAGTGCCCTACTTTGAAATGTGAGACTAAATAACACAAAAATGCGTCCTGTGCTAAATCGACTGGCTCAGTTTCATATTTACATAATCCAGCAGTTAAAGTGACAGTAACATCTGCAAGTGTTTTAATAAAGGGAAAGTTCAGCCAATAATCCCACCTCATGTTGTTCCAAATCCGTATAACTTTCGCATTTCTGAAGAACACGAAAGGAAACGTCTCCTCGTGTGTTCCACGAAAGAAAGAGGGGTTTGTGACGACAGGAGGGTGAAATACACTTTTGGGTGAGATATCCCTTTAAGATGGTCCCTGCACTCAGGAGTATTAACAAATATATAATTGGTCATTGGTTTGGTACTAGGCTCATGGTACAACACTGATTGCATTTTTGAGGAGAATTGAGGAAAATGAGAGACCATTTGTACAATGTCTCCATCTATTTCTTGGCTTTGCCCTGCGCAGCGACGGCTTCCATGGCTTTGTGGACCGTCTCTTCATCTCCCAGGAACTGCATGGGCTTAATGGGCTTCAGGTTCTTGTCCAGCTCATAGAGGATGGGGATTCCTGTGGGAAGGTTCAGCTCCATAATCGCTTCCTCTGACATACCTAGAAAACACACATAGGTCATGTGACATGCAGCACCTGCAGCCTATAAAACAGCTCATTATCAGATGGATCAAGAGTTTGTTGAAGGCACTTACAAGTGTGCACACACACTACTAATGCTTGATTTTCATGCAGTGTGTCCAATAGTATCCATCTGCAGAGCAGTCTAAGTGTATAAACAGCTGTGAACTCTCAAATGGCCTTATTCATCTGAGAATTCAGCTCGTAAGTCACAGGATGTTTGACATAAGGAACCCTTCAAAAACAGGAACAACTTTCAAAATAAAAGTACCGGAGAAATAAGAGCTCTATTTACAACATATCAGGGTTGGTATCGTACCAAAGCCAAAATTTTGGTATCGGAGCAACCATAGTTTCTTAGAAGTTATGGGTGGTTGCCGGTGTGTTGCCATGCAGTTTCTAAGATGTTCTGACTGATCTTTGGTGCATCACTAGGGTGTTGCCATGCAGTTTCTAAGATGTTCTGAATGGTCTTTGGTGCATCGCTAGTGTGTTGTGGGTGGTTGCCGGTGTGTTGCCATGCAGTTTCTAAGATGTTCTGAATGGTCTTTGGTGCATCGCTAGTGTGTTGTGGGTGGTTGCCGGTGTGTTGCCATGCAGTTTCTAAGATGTTCTGACTGATCTTTGGTGCATCGCTAGGGTGTTGTGGGTGGTTGCCGGTGTGTTGCCATGCAGTTTCTAAGATGTTCTGACTGATCTTTGGTGCATCGCTAGTGTGTTGTGGGTGGTTGCCGGGGTGTTGCTATGCAGTTTCAATGTTCTGACTGGTCTTTGGTGCATCGCTAGTGTGTTGTGGGTGGTTGCTGGTGTGTTGCCATGCAGTTTCTAAGATGTTCTGACTGATCTTTGGTGCATCGCTAGGGTGTTGTGGGTGGTTGCCGGTGTGTTGCCATGCAGTTTCTAAGATGTTCTGACTGATCTTTGGTGCATCGCTAGTGTGTTGTGGGTGGTTGCCGGGGTGTTGCTATGCAGTTTCAATGTTCTGACTGGTCTTTGGTGCATCGCTAGTGTGTTGTGGGTGGTTGCTGGTGTGCTGCCATGCAGTTTCTAAGATGTTCTGACTGATCTTTGGTGCATCACTAGTGTGTTGTGGGTGGTTGCTGGTGTGTTGCCATGCAGTTTCTAAGATGTTCTGACTGATCTTTGGTGCATCGCTAGTGTGTTGTGGGTGGTTGCTGGGGTGTTGCTATGCAGTTTCTATGTTCTGACTGATCTTTGGTGCATCACTAGTGTGTTGTGGGTGGTTGCCAGGGTGTTGCTATGCAGTTTCTATGTTCTGACTGGTCTTTGGTGCATCACTAGTGTGTTGTGGGTGGTTGCTGGTGTGTTGCCATGCAGTTTCTAAGATGTTCTGACTGGTCTTTGGTGCATTGCTAGTGTGTTGTGGGTGGTTGCCGGGGTCTTGCTATGCAGTTTCTAAGATGTTCTGACTGGTTTTTGGTGCATCGTTAGGCTATGTAAAAATGTGAAGTTCACTGCCTAAATAAATAAATACATTTGGCAAACCAAAAAATGAATATGCATTGGTCTGCATATAATTGGAGATGGTTTCTCACCTTCCAGGTGTTTGACGATGCCTCGCAGGCTGTTGCCGTGGGCAGCGATGAGAACTCTCTTGCCCTCCTTGATTTGAGGAACAATTTCTTCATTCCAGAACGGCAGCGCTCGAGCGATTGTGTCTTTCAGGCTCTCACATGAGGGCAGCTGATCCTCCGTCAGGTCTGTATAACGACGATCCTGCAAATAGACATGGACTATAAGCCACAAAACTATTTTGAGATCATGGGGTTTTAAGATTAACATTGCCAATAACATCATATCTAAATACTTAAGCTCAGTGCTTTGTAAGGCAGGGTATAAGCCTTTGAGAAGATCTTCCGTTATGCCCTCAAGAACCTTTACATCTGAAAGTCACATGACTTGCATCGCTGCTTCATTTAAACCAGATGATGCCTGCTGAAGATACACACACACACACACACACAAACTGCTCAGTTGAAGCAGTAGCCCTCCTCCTTGTTCCTCACCTTGCTGATGGTGGTGTAGAAGTCGTGGTCTGGATCCATGGATGGAGGTGGGATATCAAAGGAGCGCCTCCAGATCTTCACCTGAGCCTCGCCGTGTTTGGCTGCCGTCTCGGCTTTGTTGAGGCCTGTGAGGCCGCCGTAATGGCGCTCATTCAGACGCCAGGTGCGATGCACGGGCAGCCACATCTGATCGATGCTGTCCAGCACCAGCCAGAGGGTCCTGATGGCACGCTTCAGCACAGATGTGTAGCATATGTCAAACTCATAACCCGCCTCTGGAGGAAAAAACATGAAATGTTGTTTATATTAATTATATTCTTATTATACTTCCAAACTTACTACACGGAAGCATTCACCATTTAACAGCTAGCGGCAACACATCACGTGTGCTTGAACCGTCACGTCCATCTGTTAAACAGCGAATGTTTACGTGTAGTAAAAAAGTGAAGTGCTCCATTTGGGATGATCCTACACTTTGAAAATTCATACACTTCATGACTGAGTGCATAGTGTATTTATCAGTGCATAGTGTATACGGTGTTGTTTGGGACACAGCTATAGGCGTAACGGTGGGCAGCTCCTGATCTAAAGAGGTGCACTAGCGACTGGCACTTGAGGTTGTTGCCTTTAGCCTCCTTGTTAGCGCACCCTCCTCCCACACCGGTTCGAGTCCCGTATGGAGCGGGTAGAACAGGAACATCACAATGGTGCCGTGACCCGGATGAGAGTGAGGTTTAGGGGGTAAGTGTAACGTGGCTAGCTGATTGATAGCTGTGCAGTGTGTATAAACCTCACTCTCCTGACCTCAAGAGGTGCACTAGTGACTGATGCTAGAGGCTATTGCCTTAGCCTCCTTGTTAGCGCACCCGCCTCCAACGCCGGTTCGAGTCCTGTACAGAACGGGTAGAACAGGAGCATCACAGTGGTGCCGTGACCCGGATAAGCGTGAGGTTTAGGGGGGTGAGTGTAACGTGGCTAGCTGATAGATAGCTGTGCAGTGTGTAAACCTCACTCTCCTGACCTCAAGAGGTGCACTAGTGACTGATGCTAGAGGCTATTGCCTTAGCCTCCTTGTTAGCACACCCACCTCCCATGCCGGAGACCACGGTTCGAGTCCTGTACTGAGCGGGTAGAACAGGAGCGTCACAGTGGTGCCGTGACCCGAATGGGAGTGAGGTTTAGGGGGGTGAGTGTAACAGATGCGGATTGGCGCTGTTTTGGCAGCACGAGGGGGACTTACACAATATTAGGCAGGTGCTTTTAATGTTGTGGCTGATATGCCACCGTTAATTGGTGTTTCTTCAACTTCGAGCACTTTTTTTTAACCATGTGAGTTTCTAGAAAATTAAAATCGTTTTTTTTTTTTTTTTTAAATCATAATTTATTTAATTTATTTAAATGTGTCTACTAACAATGTTCAACAACATATGTACATGCATCACAGGAGGTTTAAATCATATCTGAAAGTCATTAAAATTCAGATCATGGTGTCATTTCCAGCACATCTCAAAAATGTTATTGTGTTTAATGTAGAATGTGTGGTGGAAATGACGCAGATGTTTAACATTTTCTTTTTTCATTAAATGTCCAAACCCTTTGTCTTGCTACAACTAATTTCATAGCGAACATGTTTCATTAATAAACACAATTCTATAATATTCTTACATTTTTGCATAATTAGGAAAATTACAGCAATTAAAACTTTAAATAAAAAGTATAATTAATTAAAGTTGGGTGATGATGAAACAGTAGATGTCTTATTCAATCAATAAATGCAAAAGCAAGCACTAGAAAGATGCTCTGAATGTGCAAAATGAAATACGTCACCAATTACATACAAGGTAATGGTTAAAAGAGGAAATGATGAGAAGTAGACTCATATAATATGCAGTTATTTCACCAGTCAGAATATTGCATGTGTGCAGGTCACCTGTCACGCACTAATGCAATGCAAAAGAACATGAAAGATCCATTTAAACGGATGCATTAAAAACAGCATCACCTTTCAGAGCCTCTCCGCCCTTCTTGGCCTCCTGGACTCCGGTGTCGCTCAGATCGGCATCGAACCAGCCGCAGAATCGGTTCTCCTGGTTCCAGCAACTCTCGCCGTGGCGGATCAGCACCAGCTTATACGCGGCCATAATGCAAGCAGACGGGATCAAATGCACCGAATAAAGGAGACGGATCAGAGCGGTAATATCAGACCGGTGGTTCTGGAGGTCGTCGCTTGTGAAAGGAGAAACGCTTCCTGCCGCACGGAGGACGTGAGCACGTGACTACTGCAGCACGAGGCTCAAGCGTGACCTGTCACAATAACTATAATGTTGTTTATTTTTCATATTACTGCGGGAAATCCTTTAGCTATCGTTACAAATCTATTTGAATTTGAAATGTGTTATTAAAATACCAATGCAAGCTAGAGTCTCTCGGTACATATTATGAATAGACAGGGGCGTAGAAAGCGCGGGAGATGGGGGTGACGTGTCCCCTCACTTTCAATAAAATCAAAGTCGCACTTTTTTACAGGGAAAATGTGTTTATAAATGTATATATGTTTCTTCAGACAAGTATTGATGTGTTATGTGTCATCTCAATCTGAAATACATGAAAAGGTATTATCAGAAGTGGATGGATAGTGGAAAAGGCGATAACCAATTCAAGTCCTCTTTATTACTGTAACGGACACAAAAATAGAGGCTACAAGAGTCCGAAATGAATAAAATACCAGATTTTGTTTATTGTTTAACCAAAATCCCACTAATAACCAGAAAAAATTCAGATTTGGAGCATATTGTGGGACTTTTAACTATAAACAATCCCAAAACACACTGGGGACTCTTATTTTGAAATTACAGGGTTTGGCTCCATTGCAAAGCTCTATATTTACCAAATTAAGCCTTTTAGAGTCTACATATTCACCAGATGAAGAGTTTGTATATATTTCACCAAATGGGGCTGAATTAGGAATAAGGTTACTATATTATTCACAAGAATTATGCGCTGATAAATTACAATTTCCATTGCATGCCCTCACTTTAATTTAGAGGACTAGATTATCTAATCAAAATTGTGCCGGCCATGGAGTAACACAGTGAAATAATAAAAAAATTGTAAAAACTTTCGGCAGCTATTGGCATTGACGTTTGCCGATAACTGATAGCTCAAAAAAGCAACTATCGGCACCGATAAATCTGTAAAACCGATATATCGGTCTACCTCTAATTATTATACATATGAAACAGGGTAACAGGGTTGACAGTTTTAGATTAATTTCACCTTACAAATCTTGTGGACAAGGTCATGAAACTACTAGGATGGCATGGGGGGGGCGTGGTCATGTGTCGGTCTGCGGGAGAGCGAGAGCGGTAAGGCTCGTCCCCATCTCTAACACCTGTCTCGCATTATAGTGATGGCGGAGGGAGGAGAGAGTGTCCAGAAAGCTCGACAGCACAGAGCGAGTGTGGACGGTTTAGAGTGCTTTCATTTAGTCCAAACCATTTGCTTCATTATCGACGGTTACCATCGAATAAAAGGACTGACCTTGAACCTTCTTCGTTGTCTCCTGACTCCTCCATTGTCCATGAACTAAGAACATTTCACACTCATGTTTCAACAAATATACACTTTTCAATGATCAATTGTTTATTAGACAAAATCATGACAATGGGGTTGACATTTTAAGATTCTCCCCTTCAGACAAACAACATAATGTCTTAGTATGCAAATTGGAATTGCAATTTCTAGATGTAAAGTCATTTCAACGTGTCATTCTTTGGTGTGTTCTGATTGGGCGTCGCCTTCGCTGCCGAGTGGGTCTTTTTCTGCGGAACCCGTGAAGCTGCTCCCGGAAGTCACGGTGCCGCATGGGAACATAACCACAGGGATCACACAGGTCCTAAAACAGAGAGGGACTGTGATTTTGATGCTATACTGTACTGAGGTGCAAAGGCAAAATGCAGTAACTACACGTTTTGTCAAAACTGGGTTTTGCCTGAAATCATGTCTCATAAAACTATGACCTGTCCTGTGTCAGATGGGTTTGGCTTAGCTACGCTAAGCTAAACTCCACACTAAAACCAAATACCTTTGAAAGCATCTCTGATGTGTTGATGTAGTTACTGCGTTCTGCCTTTGTAGGACTGTGTAGGTGTATGATGTTTAAGGCCACGTCCACATCCGTTTTGTTCAGTTTCCTAACGTCTTTGGTTTCCAAAATAAGTGGTAATTAAGGACGTCCACTGATAGTCGTTATTGGGTTAACCGCTTGACACGCATGTATTCGAATACCAAAATGACTGTTTAGTTATTCTACACATGCAGTAGACGAATGTAATGGGAGCCTGCTGGTATGTGATAGCTGTGCGGTGTTGCTAAACCTCACTCCTTGGCCTCAAGAGGCGCACTAGCGACTGACGCTAGAGGCTATAGCCTTTAGCCTCCTCATTAGTGCACCCGCCTCCCATGCCAGAGACCCCGGTTCAAATCCCGCTCGGAGCTGGTTGAGCAGGACATGTTACAGTGGTGCCGTCACCTAGATGGGAATGAGGTTTAGGAGGGTGAGTGAAATGGGAGCCAGCTTATACGTGAAAGCTGTGCGTTATGGGTAAACCTCACTCCCCTGGCCTCAAGAGGCGCACTGACGCTAGAGGCTATAACCTTTAGCTTCCTCATTAGTGCACCCGCCTCCCTTGCTGACTGATGCCGGTTTGAATCACACTCAGAGCGAGATGAGCAGGACCGGTTACACAACTCGACTTGAGCCCGACGGGACCCGACAAACCGTTTAAGTATAAGCCATGTTTTGTGAAGATTTATGTATTGTGCTATTTAGGCTAATCGCTCATTGTGGACTTTATTCCTTGCTATTTTGAGTAGTGTTTAAAGCATATCCATTGCAATAAATGTTCTTTATTCCAAAGTCCCAACAAATAATAACGAATAAACCAAATAAATGTTGGTTATCCGAATATTACAGACGTGCACATCCTTAGTGGTAAAAGGAAAACATGTGGCCAGAAACATACTGTACACAAGAATTGGCCACTGCATTGGCAACGCATGGTCTGGTTGAACATATGTAACACGTGCTCATGCATTACTGTGGTGTTGACAAACCTCAGTACTCAAGGGGGCGATAGAGTTACATTCAAAAGTCTGTGCCATTAAACTAGATGTGTTATTATTCAGGTAAGTTGCTATAAATGTTTTGACTTTAACTTGCTCCGCCATGAAAGTTGTGGACTTGAAAGAGAAAATTCACCATAGAAGTGGACACTAACACTAATACCCTCTATAGCGCTGTTAAGAATGACACACGTTGCCACAAGGGGTGCTATAATTGATGTGTGAACGCAACAATGCATAAAAAATATCAAGCTTGCGAGTTTGAATCCAGGGCGTGCTGAGTGACTACAGCCAGGTCTCCTTAGCAACCAAATTGGCCCGGTTGCTAGGGAGGGTAGAGTCACATGGGGTAACCTCCTCGTGGTCGCTATAATGAGGTTCTCGCTCTCGGTGGGGCGTGTGGCGAGTTGTGCGTGGATCGTGGAGAACAGCGTGAGGCCTCCACTCGCGCTACGTCTCCACGGTAACGCGCTCAACAAGTCACGTGATAAGATGCGCAGATTGACGGTCTCAGACGTGGAGGCAACTGAGATTCGTCCTCCGCCACCCGGATTGAGGCGAGTCACTACGCCACCACGAGGACCTAGAGCGCATTGGGAATTGGGCGTTGTATAGTGTTGGTAAAGTGTTGTCTTAACATTGTGCTTGTTTTATACTGTACCGGATAGCAGGTATGGAAATGTTTGTAACCACCCAGCAGCAGGTAAAGCTCTGGATAGTGCAGGTTCGGATACACCTGAGCATTTAAACATCTGTCCAACCTCCTCAGATACTGACACCTGTTGCACAGGTAAGAAACATATGTAACACTTCTTCATGCATGTGTTTGTGTATATAAGAGTGTGAGTGTGCGTCTTACAGGTGTGGCCCTCTCTCGGATGAGAACTCGCAGTGGAACACTATCGGTTTCCGTGGCGATGACCCCTCCTCTTTTGTGACTTTATTCTCCGGCAGTGAGTCAGCTGGCTGAGCCGCCCACGGTCCCTGCAGTCCCCAGGAGGAGATGTTTCCTGTGGGACAGGGGGAAAACTCATTTCCAGCTGAGGCCTGGTGAACGGCCTGCTGGATCTGAGACTCAGTGTACAGATTCACTGCCCCCTGTATGAATGCAAGGAGTAGACTTGATATTATATGCTAAATCTGAGAACGAGCCCACAGTTAGTACCATTTGTACATTTTATCCACATCTAAATACCTTAATGTGTCCTCCTTTATATTCATACGGGTAACGACAGTCAATGATGAGGAAGTCCTCCACTGCAGGACCGAATTGACCTCTGATCAAAGACGCCACCTGCAGGTCAGGAGGTGAAAATACTGTATTTGTACTTCAACATCTCGGCAATAGGACACACAGCATTGAAATAAACTTTAGTGATTGGAGAGA
>NC_068280.1:2492316-2527316 GCF_025860055.1 Xyrauchen texanus | reverse complement strand
TAACTTTATATTAATAAACAATTAGCCATGTTTAAATGATATATTAATACAAATAATAATTACAATAATGCATTTAGAAAACATTAATAGTAATTAATATTAATAATATTTTAATGTGCTTTAATATATAGAATATTATTCATTATTACTTATAATCACAATAATGAATTAATGTTGATATTGATATATATATATATATATTAATATAAGTTATAAATATAAATCTTTATAAATATATACTGATTAATAAAATACATTATAATTATTATTATTATAAATTATTTTACATTAGAGCATAATAAGCCATGTTTAAATTATATATTAACACAAATAATAATTATAATAATAACAATAATGCATTTAGAAAAACATAAAATTCATATTAATAATATTTTAACGTGCATTAATATATCTGATATTATTACTAATAATCATAATAATGAATGAATGTTATTATTGTTATTTATATAATAATATAAACTATAAATGTTAATCTTTATTCATTCTGATTAGTTGATTAAATGATTATTATTACAATTATGAATGTATGTACTAATATTAATATTTCTATATTTATACATAATAAGCAGTGTTGATATTAGGCCTATATGGTAATAAACATGATACATGTAAAACATTATAAATGTCTGCTTTCTAATAGAACACCCTTTTAATAAAATAGAAACATTGTATCACAGGTTCAGTTCACTCACCCATCCTGACACTGGAGGTTCTGCAGGCCGAAGGACAGTTCAGACACCGGGGAAACCTCTTCAGCTGCGGACAGATCCCAAACGGCCTCCAGCACATCTCCAGCCATTGATCTAATCCGGCTGTATGCAAACTTAACGACTAAATAAATGCAACTCTATTGCTTGAATACGAGTTGCCAGTAACACATGTCATATTAACTGTGCATCATAATAAATTAAACAATAGTGGCTTGTATAAATCATAATAAGTAAGTATTAATTGCTCGCTCCCTGGAATGAAAGTCAGTGGTCTCCGTCTGATATCCAGTGATGGATGTTGTGAATATCTCATCTTCTGTCCCATTGAGGGATCTCTGATCTCTTCTCCATAGAAACACGTGTTGCTACAACAAGCTCATGTGATCTGCGGTGCGCGTCGCGTCCCCGCCCGCGAGGCCAGTCATGCCAGCCTGCCATCAGGCATCACCTTCTCGAGATCACACTGCAGCTGCTTCCACAAAGTGAGCTGTTTGATTGCATTTGTGAAAGTTAAGGGCGTTTGTTAACGATTAGATACTGAAGACATGTTAAAAAAAAAAAAAAAAAAAAAGTTCTTAAAGGGATAGTTCACAAAAATTACAATTATGTCAGTACCCTCATGACGTTCCAAACCACTATAACTTTTCTTTTCTTCACGACCATATTAGCCCTTTCATACCAGACGCACATTTTTGCCATGCCATCCTATGAAGCCGGGAGCAAAACAGTGTTTCGATTGTTTCCTGGCCTGCCCAGCCAATACATTTTGGAGCTTTGGATCACATGTCAGGAGCCTTTGCATTTACAAAACCTGCACAATTGCTGGTGCTAATACGCAGATTTAAATTAATAATTGAATAAAAATGTAAATGCAATATTTCACCCAAAAATGACAATTCTCTCATCATTAACTCACCCTCGTGCCGTCCCAGATGTGTATGACTTTCTTTTTTAGAAGAATATTTCAGCTCTGCAGGTCCATAAAATGCAAGTGAATGGTGACCAGAACTTTGAAGCTCCAAAAAGTAATCTTAAAAGTAATCCAGGAAACTCCAGTGGTTTAATCCATGTCTTCTGAATCGATTTAGTTGGTTTTGGCTTCCTTTAGTGCCTTCTAGTGCTCTGCACATGTCAAGTGCCAGGAAGTGTAATCGAGCTTGAAATCATGATCGCCAAAGAGACAGCTGTCAAGATGTACAGTGAAAACGGAGTTACATTTTGATCTGTTCTCATTCAAAACCAACTGGATTGCTTCAGAAGACATTGATTAAACCACTGTATTCTCATGGATTACTTTTATGCTGCCTTTATCTCCTTTTTGGAGCTTCGAATTTTTGGTCACCATTCTTTTGCACTGTATGGACCCACAGAGCTGAAATATTCTTCTAAAAATCTTAATTTGCTTTCTTCGTGTTCTTAGTCATACACATCTGGGATGGCATGAGGGTGAGTTAATGATGGGAGAATTTTCATTTTTGGGTGTACTGTCCCTTTAAATAATAATGTTGAACAGAATGTTCAGGCTGCAATTCTTTTTTGTTGTATGGAAATGAGTAACCTTGACGTCACACTCTATTTTATCTATTCAACAGAAAAAAGGTAATCATATGGCTTTTGAACTACATGAGGTAGATGATGACAGCTTCATTTCGGGTGAAGTGTTCCTTAAGTACAGGCTTATATGGAAAACTAGAAGTAGTCACAAAACAAAGGGATAAATTATCAATTTATTATTTCAAATTAAAATATGTAATTAAATATTATACATATATATTTTAAATAAAACAAGTAATTTACTAAGTTACTGATACACTCAACTAATTTTCTAAATTTCCTGAAAACTCATAGTCACGCTGCAGGGATGTTGTGTTTTGTCACATGGTCGATGTGGGGGGTTTGATTCTAGCCAATCACAGTGCTCATATGGGAAAACGATACAATTCTCAAGCGCTGATTGGTCAATACCCCTGCGATAACAGATTAGTCCCTCCTCTTTCCGGAAGCTGATTGTCATGTGATTTGTTTGTTGGCGATTCACTGTTTATAGCCGCATCATTTCATTACTGCAACAAACGGACTCTTGTCCCGCGTAATTGCCCCTTTTCCCCCGCTGTCCTCCAGCTCTCCAACATGGACGAAACGAGCCCGCTGGTGTCTCCTCTCCGCGATTCGAACGATTTCAGCTACGGACCAGCCGAGCCGACCAGTCCCCGGGGCGGATTTGGTGGGACGCCGGGCTCTGTGGTGCGTCTGCCGGCGGGGAGTCCGGGGCGCAGCCGGGAGCGACAGCCGCTGCTGGACCGAGATAGAGGCGCGTCTCCCCGGGACCCGCACAGCAACGAGTTCCCGGAGGACCCGGAGTTCAAGGACATCATCCGGAAGGCGGAGCGGGCCATCGAGGAGGGCATCTACCCGGAGCGCATCTATCAGGGCTCCAGCGGCAGCTACTTCGTGAAAGATTCAACTGGGGTGAGACATTTTATCTTGATTTGAGCTCTGGCCTCGTTATAAGCCCACCTAAGCAATTAAATGAGCACTCACAGCCTCAAATAAATCAAAACATGTTGTCTATTGAAGGAACACAGTAACAGCTGTGCCATAAGGTCAGGCCTAGTTCCTAAAGAGTCTGAACTTTGTGTATTTGTACTGTAATATGTTTAAGTTAATGAGCCCCCTAATATGAACATGCTGGGTTTGATCAGATAATAACATTAAATCATCATCACTAGTATTTATTTATATATTAAATAGAGATTTACATTTGTTTAATGGTGGTTTGCATTCTATATGTAATCAACTATAAGAGGCTGTTTCGTTAAACCATGTATGTAAAGCATGTACAATGCAGATTAACCACTTTTTGAAAGCATTTGTGAACATATTGTGTGTATATATATATATATATATATTAGTCCATGCACCATCTCTAGTATCACCATCACAGACCTGTAGTGTTTGGGTGTCTGTACACATTGCTGCGTCACTGCACACACATCAACTGAAAGTGGAACTGCAGCAGGTATTACAGGCTGTTTCCAAACCTAATTAGCTGCCTACCTAGACAACATTTTTGAGGCATGAGCATTTGGCAAGCTTTTGAAATGCAGACATAGTCTTTCATCAGGAAACTAAAGACTTTCCGTCAATCTCGCTTTGAAGCTTCATTATCATTGAGTGACAGTTCTCATATCAGTGCTCATATCGGTACCTACTCCGTTATGCAACAGTTACCCACTTCTTCTTTAAATAAACCTTAAAACAAAGGGAACATGTTTGACATGGCTTCAGACCTGTGTTATGTGGCCTAATTCTGTGGCATGTGTGCACAGCTGTAACATTGCATTAGCCTGAAGGCAGTGTGTTTGGCGAGTACGTTTATTCTTTCTTCACGGCCATGTAATTTAACAACACCGTAACTCTCAGCTTTGGGTCAGTTTGCCCGAATCAAAACACCAATGTCTTGATAGTTCAGTGAGGTTAAAAGGCATTATTGATCATGTCTGAGTAATGTATTTACCACAGATTGACATTCCTGTTCTTCTGTTTAGCAGATCCGAGGGACTGTTGTAAGATTTCTCAGTGTGTAATGTCTCATTCAGTATTGGGCAATTCCAGCGTAATGAGTGTGACATTTGCTTGAACTTTAACTTCATAAATAAAGCACTCATTACCAGTATATCAACCATTTATATGTATATTCATAGACTCCTGCAGATAGAGGACAGACATCAGAAAAGTTTCAGTCTAGACAAGTTTTGAAAAAAAAATTATAAAGAAGAAATGTATAAACGTGACAAAAATAGACTCACGTTTTAGGGAGACCGCGCACTTTGTAAAATCTCTGATTTGAAATGCACAAGCCAGCCACAGAATGTAGAAGAGATGGCAATCCTAAGATGATGTAATATTTATTTTTTTATTCATTGTCTTTTTCAAACAAATTGGGAAAAACGTGATTACCAATGTGTTAAGTTAACAATTTGATATTATAATAAACAGTTGATTCTAATAGAGCCTGCTGTTAGCATGTTGCTAAGCTAAAAATTCTAGTATATTAAGAATAATTGCAGTTGATTCCTATAGAGCCTGCTGTTAGCATGTTGCTAAGCTAACAATTCTAGTATAATAAGAATAATTGCAGTTGATTCCTATAGAGCCTGTTGTTAGCATGTTGCTAAGCTAACAATTCTAATATAATAAGAATAATTGCAGTTGATTCCTATAGAGCCTGTTGTTAGCATCTTGCTAAGCTAACAATTCTAGTATAATAAGAATAATTGCAGTTGATTCCTATAGAGCCTGTTGTTAGCATGTTGCTAAGTTAACAATTCTATAAATAGAATTCAGTTGATTCCTATAGCATGTTGCTAAGCTAACAATTCTAGTATAATAAGAATAATTGCAGTTGATTCCTATTCGAGCCTGTTGTTAGCATGTTGCTAAGCTAACAATTCTAATATAATAAGAATAATTGCAGTTGATTCCTATTCGAGCCTGTTGTTAACATGTTGCTAAGCTAACAATTCTAGTATAATAGGAATAATTGCAGTTGATTCCTTGACTTCATGGAAGCCTTCGTTGATTAAGCATGTTGCTAAGCTAATAATTCTAATATAATAAGAATAATTGCAGTTGATTCCAATTCGAGCCTGTTGTTAGCATGTTGCTAAGCTAACAATTCTAGTATAATAATCACAAATAAAGTTGATTCCAATAGAATGTTTTGTTAGCATGTTGTTAATCTTTGCAAAAAATGATTTTCACATGCATATATATAGTTATTTTCACATGCAAAGAAGCTTTTGATTCACCGCAAATGTTTGTCAGAAGTTTGCAGCTCTTCGCTGGTAATGGTATACCTCTGGCAAAGCTTTGGCAACAATGGATAATTTGCAGCAAGTTTGCCGCAAAGCTCATTTGCATATGAAAATGACCAGTGGTGAATTTGCGGCTCTAAATTGAATCTCTGAATTGAAATGCACAAACCAGCCACAGAATGTAGAAGAGTTGGAACTCCTAAGAAAATGTAATATTTATTTTTTATTCATTGTCGTTTTCGCATAAATTGGGAAAAACTGAAATCTCTTCATTACGGATTTGATGGTTGTGAAAGCAGCACTTGCATCATGAGGGGAAACCATCCAAAGCACTTTGAAATCTGCAGACTTTGACCTCTATACGTTATAATACCCATCGAAGCTGCATGATGAATTGAAATAAGATTGAAATCACATTTTCCATTTCAGTGGAATTGGCCTAATTCCTTAAAGGAATATCCCAGGTTCAACACAAATCAAGCTCAGTCGACAGGATTTGTGCCCTGGAGTCGTGAGTTTGAATTCAGGGCGTGCTGAGTGACTCCAGCCAGGTCTTCTAAGCAACCAATTGGCCCGGTTGCTAGGGAGGGTAGAGTCACATGGGGTAACCTCCTCGTGGTCACTATAATGTGGTTCTCGCTCTCGGTGGGGCGTGTGGTGAGTTGTGCGTGGATGCCGCGGAGAATTGTGTGAAGCCTCCACACGCGCTACGTCTCCGTGGTAACGCGCTCAACAAGCCACGTGATAAGATGCGCTGATTGACGTCTCAGACTCAGAGACAACTGAGATTCCCTCTGCCACCTGGATTGTGGGAGTCACTACGCCACCACGAGGACTTGGAGCGCACTGGGAATTGGGCGTTCCTAATTGGGGATATAAAATGTAAAAAGTATAGCCATAAGATGTAAGCAAAATGTGTGTAAAGATGATTTTAGTGTGATAAAATCAATGACTTACCTTTCCTGTACATAAGTTTTACAGTAGTTACCAATTTTAAAACTTTGTTGCCATGACAACGTAATACCGTAAACCTTAAACAATTGTAAAAGCGACATTTTAAGCAACTAAACAGCTCAAATAATACCTGAGATTTTAGCACATTTATGAATGTAAGTGTTTTTATAAAAATTGGCCCAATTCACTTTCATTCACTTTTAACTTTCACCTCAATTTCTGCTGCTACTTTTTTGAAAGGGAAGGAAGGACGAGTCAAAATAATTTTTTGTGGTCATCAACATTATGCCGCAAATGCTGTAAATTGAGCTTGACGTGTTGAACCCGGAATATTCCTTTTAAAGGGATAGTTCACCCAAAAATGGAAATTCTGTCATCATCTACTCACCCTCACGCTGTTCCAAACTGGATGACTTTTTTCTGTGGAACACATTAGGAGATATTAAACCGAATCACCATTGAGATGCAGTTGAAGTGAACCGAATGTGAATCTCTTTTAGAGATCATCTCATACAGGTTTGGAACAACATGAGGGTGAGTAAATGATGACAGAAGTTTCATTTTGAGTGAACTATTCCCTTTAAATATAATTCTAGCATTGCTAAATGTTGTTTGTTTTTTGTTTGGTCATGATAAAGCTGACTGTAAATCTCCCTCCTCTGGTCATCCTAATTTGTATGGTGCTTTGACAGTCAAAGTCTTCACGGGTGTATGTTAATAACACTATCACATAGTTACTAGTGCTTCAGTTTAGTTTGACTTGTGTTAATCCTAAACATCACACTTCTCTATGCCATCACCCTGACCTGGGTGTGTGTATGTGATCTGTTCAGACAGAAGTGGTTTAATGTACATGCACAATGTTACTCAATGTGTGTTACATCTTTAGGACACTTGCATGACAAGATCTCACAAGGTGTGAATAAGTATTGTGTGACTGAGTGAGAAATAAAGAGAATGAACGAGACATTTTAGAATAGATGTAACAGTGAGAGTGTTGTCTGTGTAATTTAATAGAAATATCATATCTGGAAAAGAAGGCCACACGTGAAACTAATCAAGTACAGCAACTTGTATGGGAGGGATTTATCAGAGCATGCGTATATAACATGTGAACACACTGGAAAGTTCATATGTTGAACAGAGGCATCTTACATGAGTCACACAGCACATGAGCACGTGTAATCAGGTGGTGTGGTGGGCAGTTTCTCGTTTAAATCAAATCAGACATTAGACACGGGAAAATAAAAATAAGCCATTATTAGCTCTCGGGAGACTTATGTCATTGAGAAGCTTTGATATCATCCACATTTAGTGTTTTCTTTGTAGTTGATGACATATTTGTGGGAAATCAGATGCTATGAACATTACCAACACATCTCATTTCTTGCTCTCTCTGGTCTTAGCCATTCTCATAGCCTGGTCAGGCTAGTTTTAGAGGGGCACTGTTCAGCTGGTCAGGCTAGGAGATGATTCTGATAGTGTTTGATGTTAGCATGTTGCTAAGCTAAAATGTGATACCACAATAAACACAGTTGATACCAATAGTGCTTGATGTTAAGAATTAATGCAGTTGATTCCTATAGAGCCTGATGTTAGCATGTTGCTAAGCTAACAATTCTAGTCTCTTTCTCTCTCTAGCATTTTTATCCCGCGTAGGTGCAGGGTCCGCTTCATGATAGTCTGCATGTATATATATTTGATTTGGCACAAGTTGTACGCCAGATGCTCTTCCTGACAAAACCCCCAGTGGTTGGGGGACTCTCACTCACACACATACGGGGCAATTTAGAGTCTCCAATTCATTTAACCTGCCTGTTGTTGGACTTGTGGGGGAAACCGGAGCACCCGGAGGAACTTGCAAACTCCACACAAAAGGCCCTAGTTAAGCCGGGACTCGAACCCAGAACCTTCTTGCTGTGAGACGACACTGAGCCACCATGCCACCCCTAACAATTCAATAGAGCCTGATGTTAGCATGTTGCTAAGCTAACAATTCAATATAATAAACACAGTTGATTTCAACAGAGTTTGATGTTAGCATGTTGCTAAGCTAACAATTCAATCTAATAATCGCAAATAAAGTTGATTCCAATAGAACTTTTGTTAGGATGTTGCTAACCCTTACAAAAAATCAAAACGCAAACTTGACATAAATTTGCCGCTTGTAATTTTCACATGTTTTTGTCTTGTTTTCCATTTACAATTGTCTAAAAATCCTTAAATCAAGATACATCTACTTGAGAAGCAACTTATAAGATATTTAGACTATCTTAAATATAAGTGTATTTTGTTTAAGTGTATTTTTCACTTGGTTATACATTAACATTAACACAAAGTGGATTCCAATAGAGCTTGATGTTAGCATGTTGTTATGCTAACAGTTTAATACTTTACTGAACACAAACACAGTTGATTCCAATAGAGATTGATGTTAGCATGTTGCTATGCTAACAGTTTGATACCTTACTGAACACAAACACAGTTGATTCCGATAGAGATTGATGTTAACATGTTGCTATGCTAACAGTTTGATACCTTACTGAACACAAAAACAGTTAATTCCAATATAGATTGTTGTTAGCATGTTGCTATGCTAACAGTTTGATACTTTACTGAACACAAACACAGTTGATTCCGATAGAGATTCATGTTAACATGTTGCTATGCTAACAGTTTGATACTTTACTGAACACAAACACAGTTGATTCCGATAGAGATTCATGTTAACATGTTGCTATGCTAACAGTTTGATACCTTACTGAACACAAACACAGTTGATTCCGATAGAGATTGATGTTAACATGTTGCTATGCTAACAGTTTGATACCTTACTGAACACAAAAACAGTTGATTCCAATATAGATTGTTGTTAGCATGTTGCTATGCTAACAGTTTGATACTTTACTGAACACAAACACAGTTGATTCCAATAGTGATTGATGTTAGCATATTGCTAAGCTTACAACTTAATTCTATTATAAACACAATCAATTGTTTCCATGTGAGTGTGATGTTAACAGGTGCTAAGCATTTTTCGACCTTCTCCGCTCCAACAGAAGATCATCGGGGTCTTCAAACCAAAGAACGAGGAACCATATGGACAGCTGAACCCAAAGTGGGCCAAATGGCTGCAGAAGCTCTGCTGTCCGTGCTGTTTCGGCCGGGACTGTCTGGTTCTGAATCAGGGTTACCTGTCAGAGGCCGGCGCCAGTTTAGTGGACCAGAAACTAGAACTCAACATCGTACCACGCACCAAAGTATGAGATCAACACACACACACTCATGTTCACCCAAAATAAAGTTCTTTATGTACTCCTCGTCATCAAAAGTTCATAGAGACCATCATTTTTGGGTGAACTCTTCCTATAACTGTGTTCTGACTAGTGATAGTCCACACACATCACAGTTTGTGTATGTTAGCTCAGTGTGAAACCAAAACCAAGGTGAATGATCAACCCCTTTCACTCTGTTGCTTGCACGCATGCAAAGAAACACTCAACCACACACACACCTAAAACAACACTTCATACATACAGTCAACAGTCTGCTGTCATTATAGCTGACTACTGACGTAGAAGAGATCGCAAACGTTCATCTATATTCCTCTTTCTCTTAGGTGGTGCATTTATCGAGTGAAACGTTTAACTACAGCGCTATTGATCGTGTAAAGTCCAGAGGGAAGAGGTTGGCTCTAGAAAAAGTGCCCAAAGTGGGCCAGCGTTTTCACCGGATTGGCTTGCCACCAAAGGTAAGTGTGGTTTATGATTGTGTCAACAATCTGCCTAGAGGAAGATAAATGGGTCATATCACGGTGTATCAAATGACCCTTGAACTTTTGAGATAAAAGAGGGTCACTGTAACTTTAAATAAAAACAACTTCCTCTGCAAAATTAATCCCCCTTAAAGCATGACAACACTTATTCCCCTGCGTATTGATTTGTAGTGTCCCATGTTTGAATTTAGAAATAAGTTTAATTTTAATACAATCCCTGATCACTACAGTGATCAGTGCAGATGCTTTCACAGATGTTATTGAACACTGGAGCTGTTAAAAACGGTATTCGACCCGACAGCAAACCCACAGCCCACGTGTGAAAGCAGCATCTCTGCTCTCGTTTGACATGTGAAGGGGGCGTTTGGTGTTGGTGTTTAAACTCGTCTCTATTGGCTGTTGTAGATCGGCTCATTTCAGGTCTTTGTAGAAGGATACAAAGATGCAGATTTCTGGCTGCGGCGCTTTGAAGCGGAGCCGTTACCCGAAAACACCAATCGCCAACTCCAGTTGCAGTTTGAGAGACTGGTGGTGCTGGATTACATCATCAGAAACACCGGTAACCACAGAAACACACAAACGGTGTAAAAGTCAACATTTCAGCTCGGTTTACGATATTGTGGTGTAGTTGTGATATGGTGAAACGACTGCTTTAATAAGTGTAATTGTTGTGCGATTTGTAGATCGAGGAAATGACAACTGGCTTATAAAATATGACTATCCGATGGATACATCAAGCAACAGGGTGAGTGAATTATGCTTATTATCCCTATACAAGGATGAACATTTCTGACTGTAATTGCTCTTATGGTGCATTCACATACAACGCGAATCGAGCGTTTTGTGCGGCATGATTGGATATAAGATCAACGCAGAGACGTCAATCGAGCGTTTCATGCGGCATGATTGCATACAAAGTCAACGCAGAGACGTCAATCGAGCGTTTCGTACGGCATGATTGGATATAAGATCAACGCAGAGACGTCAATCGAGCGTTTCATGCGGCATGATTGCATACAAAGTCAACGCAGAGACGCCAATCGAGCGATTCGTGCGGCATGAATGCATACAAAGTCAATACAGAGACGCCAATCGAGCGATTCGTGCGGCATGATTGCATACAAGGTCAACGCAGAGACGCCAATCGAGCGTTTTGTGCAGCATGAATGCATACAAAGTCAATACAGAGACGCCAATCGAGCGATTCGTGCGGCATGATTGGATACAAAGTCAACGCAGAGACGTGAATCGAGCGTTTCGTGCGGCATAATTGCATACAAAGTCAATGCAGAGACGCCAATCGAACGCCAACGTATCTGGGACTTCCGCCGATATCACAACAGCAGCAACCGTTGTGATATCGGCCATGGTTGATGGCGGAAAGATAAGTTGTCGTAGAAGCCCCTCCTCCTGTCCTTTTCTGGATGGGGGAATTAATCGTGGGTTTCTGTTACTCGTGCAAACGCGAGTTTAAAGACAAAATTAATCCAGCGGTCAAACTCGCGCGAGGCGAAAATGTTTTTCACGTTGTATGTGGACGCACCATTAGAGCTTTCATGCTACATCCTCCAAACTCAGCATAGAATTCAAACTTTACCTATCTTGTTTATTTCTATATGATGGTTTTTTTTATGTAATTGTTTGCTTTCTCTTGCAGGACTCTGATTGGGTAGTAGTGAAGGACCCCATCATTAAACTAGCAGCCATTGATAACGGACTAGCTTTCCCTCTCAAACACCCAGACTCATGGAGAGCCTGTAAGCCAATCAGCATCCACCTCATAAACACATGATCCACCACTGACCAATCATAGTTTACAATTTTACCACCATGTTGAATGCATAAATTTACTTTTTGCGATGTGGTTTAAAACGTGTCTTTTTGAACGTATACGCTGTAATTTGTTGTTTTTGACGTCTTTTTTGTTGGTTGTAGACCCTTTTTATTGGGCGTGGCTTCCACAGGCTAAAGTTGCATTCTCTCAAGAGATTCGAGATTTAGTTCTGCCCAAATTATCTGACCCGAACTTCATCAAAGACCTCGAAGAAGATCTGTATGAGCTATTTAAGGTGAGAGAATATGGATATTACGCATTGACCAACATTTGAAACAGGAAATTAATGCATTGTGGGTTTTTACATTCACAGAAAGACGCGGGTTTCGACAGAGGACAGTTTAAAAAGCAGATCTCAGTAATGAGGGGGCAGGTGAGTCATCACAATAGATTTTAATTGTGTTTAATTAAAGCACTGATATCTGTATGTCTGTTACGATATTAAGAGATCTTTAGTTTCAGATATCAATAATTATGTTTTTAACTAGTTAAAATTCAATTGTTGATATCAGGAATGGATAATTATTCTAGAAAAAATGTCATTTTTTTATATCAAAATCATACTTTTTTCTAGTAAGATGTAGATATGTGATGTGTACATTTTGACTTCCAAATTGCATCTAGTACGAGATTATAGATGACTGACATTGGGCTGTGATGGGAGCGAATGACATCATCATTGTGAAATGTTACTAGTGACAGTTACAGATATCAATAATTGTTACTAATTGAAATTCCATTTTTGATATCAGGAATGGATGTTTATACTCGTAACTATGTAATTATTTTACATTTATTATGATTTTGCTAGTAAGAAATACAGTATGTGTAATAGGAATTTGAACTACTTCAACTATTATTTCTAGATATCTGTAATTGCGTTTTAAACAGGAGTGAGTGACATCATCATCATGAAATTGAAAGTCCATTTTTGATATCAAGAACGGATATTACATCATTAATGATAAAGAATTGCGTTTTTACTAGTGAAATCTTAATTACTGATATAAACAATGAGCACTTTTATTAGTAGTAATTCCACTGATCTCAAGAATAATCATTTTAACAGGTCGAAATGTAATTGTCGATATCTAAAATTAAATGTCATGTGTTAATGTCATTATTACTGCTAATGAATTGAAGGTGTCCACTTGGAGCCTTAAAGATTTTGGACAAATAATTCAGACAAATCTTAAATCTTATGAGTCGTATAAGTCGCCTTTCCCTCTTGAACAAGATGAACTGTCGAGTCTTTCAGAAGTTCATATATGTGTATATATATATCCACGGTCGGGAGGGTTACTTTTGAAAAGTAGTCCACTACAGATTACAGATTACATGCTGTAAAATGTCATTTGTAACATATTCCGTTAGATTACTCAAGGTCAGTAATGTAATCTAAATACTTTGGATTACTTCTTCAGTACTGGTGGATTTTTTCCACTTGTTTTGACTATAAAAACTCAAAACACGTTCTCTGAAAAACCCAAATATCTTATGCAGTGTTGTTTCTAAAACAAGATCAATTAAACTGATCTTATTTTAAGGATTTTTTGATATTTTTACAGGAAAACAATACAACAATTATTATCAAGAATATGATTTTTGTCCTGATATCAAAGATCTTACCAGAAAAAATTAATTATGATCCGACGTGAATTTTGTTGATATTAAATATGATGGTGTCTGGTCACATGGGTGTGTAAAATGGCTTGAAATAGCATTTTAGCTTAGCATAAAGCTAACAATTTACAGAAGGTTTATTTCTATTTCTTCTGCTCCAAACTTACTCCAAACGTACTTCTCTGTCTGCTCGTATGAATGTCACATCATAAGAAAGTGTTTCACCGCTGTTCAAATGCACTTTGGATCATTTTATGTATAAATGTTTTCCATCTGAAAGGACTAAATATTAAATGAATCAAATGACCATAAAATGCAAAGTAATCTCTTCAGTAATCAAAGTACTTTTAGAATGTAACTGTATTCTATTGAACAATGATTTAAATTGTAACTGTAGTGGAATACAGTTACTTATAATTTGTATTTTAAATACATAATCCTGTTACATGTATTCAGTTACTCCCCAACCCTTTTTGTTTTGTGTTACTGTAGATCCTGAACCTCAGTCAGGTGCTGAGGGATGGTAAAACCCCGTTGCAGCTGGTGCAAATGGCACCGGTTTTCGTGGAGACGGCGCGGGCACCGCAGCGCTCCAACAGTGAATCTTACACGCAGAGCTTCCAAAGCAGAAGACCGTTCTTCACCTGGTGGTGATGGGGGCTTTTATAAGTGTGTACGGTCTGATTTTAGATGCATTTCCTTGTTTTTTGTTTGTTTATCTGCGTCGGTACACTGATTTTGGGAACAAATGAGAATAGGGTGAATGAATGAATGGCAAGTAGCAACAATGCAAGCTACGAATCAAATGAGAGAATGAAGGTGTAATGTAATCATCCTCGGAAATGGTGAAGGAAGCCTTCGCATTGCCTTGCAAAAAAACACTGTATGGACAAACACAAACTGCATGTCAATAAGACAATGGAGACACTTTCTTCTGTAGTAGCTCCTCAATGCTTGACTGCTTTAGCGCCCTCACCAGCACTGGAAGAGGAACTGCAACGGTAACCGCTCGCGTCGCACGGATGAACTGTGTAATGCAAAACTATCAGAAAACTTTCAGGGTTTTCTTGCCTCGCTTATTGTTTATTTGTTTATCTGTCACACCGTGTCTCCTGTTTTATTAGCATGATATTTTTCTACCTTTTCTGTTCATGCGCACGCGTCTGATGTTCCTAACCCGGAGCGTAATGTGTGGAAACACCGGAACGTTCCGATCTCACAGTGACGTTCTTTTTGTTTGATTTTGAAAATCAGAAGATATTGTAATTATTATTATTTTTTTTTTAATCACTGTATTTACCGGTGTCAACAAAACTGACCTTAAAACATGTGAAAATGGACTGTATAATTTGTATGTAATGTATTTAATGAAAGATGCTTAAACTATAACAGTGGCGTACTTAATAAAAGAACAGACTTGAGTTTTACTTCAAAAACATTTTAATGGGAAGTTCCAGCTTAATGACAGCGTGAAAAACATCTCTTGTTCTTGGACATGTAGTGTTCTCACTTTTGACAACAGTTGATTAGTTTGACTACATTTAGCTACATTTGTTTATTTATGTCAATCCGTATTGCTTCGAAATGTCTGTCTGAGTGACAGAAGAAGACCAATAATGTGTATTAATGATTAGTGTCCAGCATATCTCTATATAACGTCACCAACTGGTGATATAAAGCATCATTTACATATTACCACAGAGTGTCTGTATCTAAATCAACACTAATGCTTAAGAGAACTGCACTGTTGCAGTAAATGCACAAATCCTTTTATATTTTTATATATATATACACCTGTATATTGACTATTAAACACCACTGGAAGGCAGAACCCCCCCCTTGAAGGAGGACTACTGTGAAACTAGTGTTCAACAAATACAAGTGCATAACATTAAATAATAGAAAACGATCAAATGGAACAAAAAACAGGGTCTCTGGAAGCATCGATGAGATTTGAGTCACTGCTTTGTGTTTAGCATTTGAGGAACGGTTGACAAAAATGCCAATTTTGTTATCATTTACTCGCCACTCGTGTCGCTCCAAACCAGCATGACTTTCTTTTTTCCGTGGAATGCAAAAGGAGATTTAGCAGAATGCTCATGCTGCTCTTTTACATCAAATGAAAGAGAATGGTGACTGACAGTCAAGCTCCAAAAAGGATGAAGAGCACCATTAAAGTGCCATGACTTACGGCGCTTTTGGGCAGTTTTGGAGCTTGACCGCATTTGTCCCCATTTACTTCCATTGTCTGTAAAAGAGCCGCATGAATATTCTGCCTAACATCTAACATTTTGTGTAAGACAGAATAAAGTTATATGTGTTTGGTACGATATTAGTGTGCATAAGGGATCACAGAAGTGTCTTTTTTGGGCGAACTATCCCATTAATAGTGTTCCACTGCTGTTGTGCGATCTGGTAGTGTGCTTGAGGTCAGAGGTCGTGAGAATGGCACAAATCTGTAGAGTTTGAGGATTTCGCAACAACTTTGTGCGTCATCTCTCAGGTATAATAGTTCCTCACGCCCTGTGGGATTATTGTTAATGTCCGTTCCCAGCCACACGGCTGTAATGTTGTTCATTGCTCATTTAAAGGGACAGTTCACCCATTTATTCACCGATGTTGTTCCCGTATAAAAACTTTACTTTCATTAAGGGTGACTGAAACTGTCATTCTGCTTAACATCTCCTTTTGTCAAGTCATACAGGTTTGAACAACATGAGAATGAGTAAATGATCTTTGAGTGAAATATCCCTTTAAGACTAGCAATTAATTGACATTTCAAGTAAATCTATGATGACAGCGTCTCGGGCTGTAATCTAATTCCATGCTTTTAGTCAGCGTTAATCCCGCACTGCTCCATTTCCTGCTGGCAGTATCAGTGTCGGATCCGATGCAGGTAGCGTTCTGTGTCTTGTTCCTGAACGGAGTTCCAACTCCATCTGGGACCACCAGACGGCCCCTGAGTCTCTTCCTCTGGGGACAGGAAGTCACCTTGGTCACATGATCCAGACTCAAACGTGCCCGGCCCTTCACAGGCTCCCAAAGCAGACCCATTGTCATCATCACCCTCTCCAGTTACGACATCAGAGCGACTGGCCTTGTGACCCCTCGTTGATTCTTATGAAAGATTAAACACAATGCATGCCATTATAATCTGGATCTATATTCTCATTTATAATTATGTGCTTAAGTATGATGTACAAAAATGTTTTGTTTGTTTGTGAACTGTGCTCAGATTTTCCTGTTTGTGTACAGGATCTCTATCTTGGTGAGTTTGTGGCTAATCTTTCTCATGACCTACATTAGTTCAGATTAGCATGTTTCCGTGAATACAAACACAAGTGTCAATGAAGGTGGTGTATAGCCAAGAATTCAGCAGTATTTAGACTTTAAATCAGTCAACAATGGTGAATATTACGAAAGCATGCACAAATCTTTAATTTCAAAATAATCATATATATATATGCACCGATCAGCCACAACATTAAAACCACCTGGTTTTAGGTCACCCTGTGCTGCCAAAACAGCTCTGACCTGTTTACAAGACCTCTGAAGGTGTGCTTTGGTATCTGGCACCAAGACATTAGCAGCAGATCCTTTAAATCCTGTAAGTTGCGAGGTGGAGCCGCCATGAATTGGACTTGTTGGTCCAGCACATTCCATAGATGCTCAATCGGATTGATGGTCCAATCGGCTTGAGACCATGTTTCACAAACAATTCCCGAACAATGTGTGCAGTGTGGCATGGCGCATTATCCTGCTAAAAGATGCCACTACCATCAGGGAACACCGTTGCCATCAAGGGGTGTACCTGTTCTGCAATTATGTTTAGGTAGGTGGCATGTGTCAAAGTAACATCCACATGAATGCCAGGACACAAGGTATCCCAGCAGAAGATCCCACTGCCTCCGCCGGCCTGCCTTCTTCCCATGGTGCATCCTGCTGCCATCTCTTCCCCAGGTTAACGATGCACACGCACCTGGCCATCCACATGATCTAAAAGAAAATGTGATTCATCAGACTGGGCCACCTTCTTCCATTGCTCCATGGTCCAGTTCTGATGCTCACGTGCCTATTGCACTTTCGGCGGTGGATAGGGGTCAGCATGGGCACTCTGACCGGTCTGCGGCTACGCAGCAAGCTGTGATGCACTGTGTGTTCTGACACCTTTCTATCATGGCCAGCATTAAGTTTTCAGCAATCTGTGCTACAGTAGCTCTTCTGTGGGATCGGACCAGACGAGCTAGCCTTCGCTCCCCATGCGCATCAATGAGCCTTGGGCGCCCATGACCCTGTCGCCAGTTCACCGGTTGTCCTTCCTTGGACCACTTTTGGTAGGTATAACCACTGCATACCGGGAAAACCCCACAAGAACTGCCATTTTGGAGATGCTCTGACCAAGTCGTCTAGCAATCACAATTCAGCCCTTGTCAAAGTCGCTCAGATCCTTACGCTTGCCCATTCTTAAAAATCAAGAACTGACTGTTCACTTGCTGCCTAATATATCCCACCCCTTGACAGGTGCCTTTGAAATGAGATAATAAATGTTATACACTTCACTGATTCACTCTTTCTCTCTCACCTGAGATGACCAAACGCTCGGACCCATCTCGTTCCTGCAGTGTCCTTATGAGACTCCACCCTGAGTCCACTTCTGTTCCGAGCTCGAACCCTTAGTCCCACCAATGCCTGTGCCAGCCCCGTCTCCACCTCCGCTATCCCTCCATCCTTGTCATCTTCCTCCCCATCCACCCCATCCTCATTGCCCCCTTCTTTCCGGTTCCCCCACACCATCTGAGCTTTCTGATCTGCATCCGGTTCCCCAGCTGCATGGAAGAGCCGTCTGAGCTGCCTCAGGTTCACCCCCTGAAAGATGTTGGCTGTTCCAGACTTCCGTTTGCGACGCTGGGAGACTGAAGGGCGGGAAAATGTGGGTTGGGACGGGCCTGCGAGAACAGGGGCTGAGACCACGTCCTCCATCTATGGAGCAAGAGGAGAAAAAAGGGTCATTATGTTACAGACTTGGTTTAGGGGTTTTCCAAAGTCTCTAAACAAAGACTTTTCAAGCTACATCCAACAAACTTGGCTAAGACTTTCAGACTGTTGTAACTCAACGTCGTCTGTCTTTTTAAACTGACTGGACTCAATGTTTTCCTGTAGAGGACAATCAAATATGGGAAAAACACCCATAGACTTAAATTGATGGAAAGTTCATGAATTGAAACTTCAACTGTCAAAACTTCAAATGTAAACAAACACATACATGGCCTTTGATCTGCATGAAGTTGCTCCACCCATCCATTCAACAGTCTGTCTGACTGTCTATCTAGCTGGCTGTATCTCTTACTGTAATGTCTTTACAAGCAATGTAGGAGTTTTGAGAAGTTGACAAGTGATTTTTGTATAAATATTGGCAGCATGACTCTATTCTAAGACTCTCTTCTAAAGCAGAAGGCTAGTTCTTAACTGGTGACCAAAAACAATTCACAAATTGCGAATAATGAAGTTGCAAAGTCAGGATATCAAAATAAAGAGTATTTTAACTTTTAAAAGGAAGGAGATAATGCTTCCAATATCATATGTTGTTGACGTCAAGGGCTAAGCGTCCAATCAAGTTCACTGTTTTGGCATGAATTCATCTGTAACATCACAGGAGCTAGCCAAATTTGATAGATGCCAACACAGACAAGTTTGCGTAACATGTCCTCACCCTCAAAAACGTCTCGGATTACGTACGTAATCTTGGTTCCCAGAGATGAAGGGAATGAGACATTGCGTGCTAGCGCATATGGGGAGTTGTCCTTCCACAGGACCTAGTTGAAACCTCCCTACATTAATGCCAGTATTCTAACTCTGCTATAAAAGCAAGTGCACAAACACCATTCCTCAGTATTCTCTAATTGAGGGACATGGAGCACATCACTCGCACCTCATAAGAACTCTTGAGTCTTGTAGCGAGGCCAGCGTTCGCAATGTCCCGTTCCCTTCGACTCTTTTTTAGCGGACAGCTTTGCTCCTAAAAGGGCGGGGCTCAAACACCATAGCTGTGTGGGGCGGCTGTGGCTCAGGTGGTTGAGCGGGTCGGCTGCCAATCACAGGGTTGGTGGTTCGATTCCTGGCCCACACGACTCCATGTGCCAAAGTGTCCGTGGGCAAGACACTGAACCCCAAGTTGCTCCCAATGGCAGGCTAGCACCTTGCATGCGTCTCTGCAGTCATTGGTTTATGAGTGTGAATGGGTGAATGAGACACAGTGTAAAGTGCTTTGGTAACCTCTAAGAAAAAAAAAGAAAAAGCGCTATATAAGTGCAGACCATTTACCATAGCCAATATTAGAATATGGCCGTTATTGTTGAGAGGTTTCAACTAGGTCGTGTGGAAGGACAACTCCCCATATGCGTTAGCATGCAATGTCAAGTGTACTGAGTTGTAAGGGAACCATGAACACATCTACACAAGATAAACTCAAATAAAACCCAGTCTACTGTCTGTGCGGTAGATTGATGTGTTGGCGGAGAAGGAACTGCAACGATGAGTCCAATTGTGAATGAGTCATTTTCATGTCTAAAAGAGCTTTGAGTTGGTACATCAATGGATAAAGAGTATTTAAAAAGCCCTGCATGTTCAGACATTAGCCAGAGTCTTTAACCTGCTACTGAGTCACCATTGTTTATTATTACAGCAATCTGCAGTCAGGGTCTCATCTGCAGATGTGTGAATGCTGCAGGATTTATTTATAGCACCACACAAAAATAGTGCAAGTACACAGTTCACTAAAATAGTTCTGTGAAATGCATTACAGCAGCAACAACAACAGAAAGACATCTCTGCCAACAACAAGACCAAACATTTCACTTTTCAAAATTGTGAATATTCACATTATAATTTTTTCCTCAACTTTGTGTAAGGAAGGCACTTTTGAATGGGCGCAAGAGACATTTCTCACCTCGCTCGTGCAAAAACCGTTAAACGGTTAGCGCGCGAACAGGAGTCAACTGTGAGAGGTCACCCGTACAACACGGCGCAACGCGGCCGCCCGCCGTGGGTTCAATCGCGCGAACAGGAGTCTGACAGGAGGACGTTTTCTGTGGTAATTTATACTCCACGAAAAATTATATCAATAACTTTTAAAAAAGTTACAAAAAACGAATAATGTCATAACATGTTACCTTCAGGTAAGGCAGAATTGCCATAAAATTGCCCTAAAGCTGTTAATATGCTGGTAATTCCAATTTAATGTACACAAATAGCCTCTTTTTTTATTCAGAATGGCGAATTATGATGAAGAAATATAAAACAACGAGCTCTAGTCTCATATTTTAACTTTATATCTCTATCTTTCTACTAATACTGATATGTTATCAGCATTGTTGGGTGTAAAGCATTACTAAGTATTAATTTACTGTAATTAAAAACATTTAAAAATGTAAAGTAAGGGATTACTCTTAATTTTACAGTAATTTCATTACAGTTACTTCTGATGTAATTGTGTTAAATACTGTATAGACTCTAGAACAATTCGCTGACCTTTTCTGAATATCGTGGCACCATTTTGTGGTCCGTTCTGCAAGGTCTCATTCGGCCCATTTCGCGGTCGACCCACCGGCCCGCTCAGATCTCCCGCCATATCGGCCCCAAAGTGTGTCGGCCCACCGGGAAAATGCCCGGTATACCAAATTATCAGTCCAGCCCTGATAATGGGAACCAAAGTTTACACTGTTGTGTTCTCTAGACTTCGCTAGAGCGGAGCACTTCTATATTACTATAGGTTGCTGCCGAACCGTGTCAAATCTCATTACCATAATGTTGCCCGCACTTGAACTATCCTCTGACGCCCAAGACACAGCGGCCAAAGACGCGGCGCTTCTCGCCGCCAAGATATGCTGGCTGCCATAGAAAATAAATGACTTCTGCTCGACTTGACGCTCTCGATGCCTTGATGGTACGGTTTGAACGCACCATTACTCACCTCATTCCGGGTGGTGGCGGACAAGTCTCAGTCGCCTCCGCTTCTGAGTCCGCCAATCCGTGCATTGTATCACGTGACTCGTTGTGCATGACACCGTGGAGACTCACAGCATGTGGAGACTCATGTTACTCTCCATGATCCACACACAACTCACCACACGCCCCATTGAGAGAACCACTAATCACCACCACGAGGAGGTTACCCCATGTGACTCTACCCTCCCTAGCAACCGGGCCAATTTGGTTGCTTAGGAGACCTGGCTGGACCAGGCCCCCTATTACTGGTTTGTTTAAGTTGTTTTGGTGAATGTGAAAATTCGCTTTAAGGTTTGTTTAGTTTGCGGCACAACGTGTCACGTGACGAAACGACTTGCAGTGACGCACGAACCTCCGCAGTGGCAGCTGCGCGAGGCGACGCTGCAAAAACGCAACTGGAGAATAAAAAACGTCTAAAAGCACTGCTTCAAAAAATATGACGACATTAAGGGGCATGAAGCCAATCCTTGCTTTGCTTCTCCCCAGGAAAAACAACAGAGCAGCCGGAAATTAAATTATATTAAAGCACAAATACAGAAATCCACTCACCTTTTCCGTGTGAACTAGTGTCTTGGTATCATGTGCATGTTGAATATTTAAAATTGCTTCAGAAAAAGCAGTAGACAGGCGTAGTGTCTGTTTTTCTCTGCCTGTGTCCAGCGGGCGGAACGGGTAGAAAAGTTTAACGATTCGACTCGTCACCTACTGTACCCGCTCTGACCAATGAAAGGACTGGAATCAACGACATAACCCGCCTCCGAAACCCTGATAGCCAATCATGTTTCTCCTCTTTGTGTGAAGTCTGTGTGTGCCTGAGAAACATGTAATCCGTCATTGACGTCATTGCGGGTGCACACGTGCCAATATGTGAAACTGTCAAGTGAAAGAGAAAGACAACTCCTCCAGATACTTTCATTCTGGTGTTCACAAATACCTTTTTAGCAAATAAGTGTAACAACTTTGCAAATTTAAAGCCTGATGTTTTAAAAGGCCTAAACATATCAATCTCTATTCTCATTTAAAGCACGACATGATGCATATTTACACTCATTATGTGAGGATGCATTAGAGATCTACAACACTTTTGATATAGCAAAGGAAGCACCAGAAGAAGTAACTGTTGAAAAGATTTGGGAAGCGTTACACCGAAGAAGAGGTGTTGCATCAGTTTTGGACATGCAGGATGCAAGAGCCAATGCAGATTGATACGTTTGTTACTGAACTCAAGCAGAAAAGCAAAGATTGTGACATGATAAGAGACAAAATTGTCTTTAGAAAAAATACTGAGAGAACCGAACCTGATTTTACAAAAGGCAATAGATATATACAGAGCATCGGAGATTGCCAAGGAAAGAATACACATAATGGTGTCATCAAAAAAGGAAAATGAAGTGCATGCAGCTGAGATGGCTAAACGTGGAGAACACAAAAAGCAGATCCTTTAAAGTCACGTCTTCACACCACAAAAAAAGAGAAAGTGGGTGGCACATCAAAAGCATGCACCGGATGTGGACAGACACACACACCAAGATCATGTCCAGCATATGGGGCTAAATGCAGAGCATGTGGCAAAGTCAAACATTTTGCAAAAATGTGCAAAACGAAAGCTGTGCGGACACTCCAAACGGTTGATAGTTTGTTTATGGGGAGCAGGGCTGGACTGGTAATCTGGCATACCGGGCATTTTCCCGGTGGGCCGACGCACTTTGGGGCCGAGCAAAAATGAGCTGCCGCGTTATGCAGAACGGACCACAAGGTGCCCGCTCCAGAAGACACAAAAAAGGCTTACAGAGGCTGCTGGGCATGACAAAACACTTGTCACAATATATAAGTAATGAAGCAGTTTTGACAGCTCCATTGAGACAGTTGCTGAGAAAAGACTCAGGATGCCTGAGCATGATGCAGCAAAGAAGCGCTCACTGAGGCACCATTTTTTGACCCAAAACAGCAAATTGTGCTACAAGCAGATGCATCAAGAGATGGTTAGCTGATAGATAGCTGTCCAATGTGTATAAACCTCACTATCCTGACCTCAAGAGGTGCACTAGCGACTCATGCTAGAGGCTATAGCCTTTAGCCTCCTTGCCTCCCACGCCAGAGACACCGGTTCAAGTCCCTTTCGAAGCAGAGCAACCAGGGCCGGTTACATACACACCAAATCCACGAACTTCTGACGTAAGGTCTGTTCACACAGAGTCCGTAAAAACATTAAATAAAACACTATTTCACTCCTGTACAGTAGGTGGCAGTGTTGTAGTGCTGCTGTCATACAGTCTCCTGTCCGCACCCTTCAGCTGTTAGAGACTAATATACTGTTAAAGGTGCTGTAAGTGATGTCATGAGATATCTCACCTGCCTCTGTGACAAAAATGTGAAATGTGTCCACAGCCGCGGTCTCTGACACTTCCGAGCTGTCAATCATTTTGCATGTTCTCATAGTATTGTAGTTGCAGGAAATTATTGAGGCATAATGCCATTTTTATGCCATGTTGTTCATAACAGTTGCCAGTTGAGGGCGCTGTTATACTACTGTTGTTTTTAACAACCGTTTCTGCTCAATATCGGTCTCAATAAACTTTGTTCAATTTAGAGTGCAGGGTTTTAGAAAGAGGGTGCGTGTCTAATCCAATGGCTCAGCCTCATGGAAGTAGAACAGATGAAATCATTTACAGCACCTTTAAAGCATGTATTTACCTAATTCGGCATAACTATTTCATTATGTTCCATGGTGTTGATGCATTTTGAGGAGTATAATCTGTGTTTTTAATGTGAGTGAGATAAGTAAAGAGCACTGTTGCATTGATATATGTCCTCTTTATATTTATATTTTATCAAACAGACTCCAGAACCCAACTTCTCTTTTTATAATGCCTGGATAATATAACACAAGGTTCAGTGATATAAATACATGTGGAATTATGTACATTTATGCCTTCATATGCTATTGGAATGGATTAAGTGCGCTGAGCCGCATGACGTACTTCCGCTTTGAAAAAGTGAGGTCCCCTCACTTGATCTATATAAATATATAACATATAAATTATATATATAGATCAGTGAGCCCGCTATAGTTTCCGGTTAAATGCGCCGTGGTTGCCTAGTTACCGAAATGCCATTTACAATGAAAATTAAGAGGAAGAAGAGTTTTCAGAGTTTTAATGAGGGGCTTCATTGTTATCAATATTTATACAATGATCAATGGAAAAAAATTCACATTGTATTCTTCCCAATGTTCGAGCCAAATCTACGCCATTGACTCGCATTTCACAGTTTCTCCTCACACGGGTCTGTAGCAGACATTTAACCACAGATCAAAACATAAGAAAAGGCCTCATTGAATTAAACAACTACGTGCTTCAGTCACTGATATGTGTGAGGGAGGAGAGATATGATATGTACGCCTATTTTTATTAAATGGTTGTTTTAATCTTTATTTTGTGTCACTTTCACTGGTTGGTACAGTATATCGATAAATGTTGAAATGCAAATGCATAATTTAGAGCTGCTAAAGAGAATGAGTAATAATAACAATAACAAATGATCGAAAAAATGAAACAAGACAAAAATGTTCCGAAGGTAGCACAAGTATTAATTAACGTAATAAAAAAATGAGCCACTCTGAATCAAGATTAAAGAGCCGAACAATAAAAACATCGATTCGATGTGATCGGCGCTCTACTTTTGTACCTGACGCTCAATCATCGGGTTATGACGTCAACACGTCAGTCAGTCAATAGCGGAAGTGAAGGTCGATTATAACGGATCGGTGCGATAATATCGCATTTTAATAACTTATAAAAGATTAATTTGATATTCAACGGCCTTTATTTACATCAAAGACAGACGGATACGATTAAATGACTTGGTAGCGGGTATAAAACGCTGTTTTAAAGATTAAAGGTTTGTTGAAATCTGTGTTCCTCTGTTGATGTTTATATGACAGTATGCTCTATGTTTATGTAATAACATTTAATAACGTCTTCATTAAGAAATTAATATAGTCTTGTTTTATACATAAGCATCAGATGTGTCTTAATATCTATAAGATTTACATCTATTGAAATTCCTTCCAGTTGCTGCTCATGTGTGTGTGTTTGTTTATTTTTAATGTTTGTTCTGATCTTAAATGCATCAAATGCATTTTTGTGGTTGCTTTACTGGTATCCTGGATGAATTCTGAATTTGAGATTTAACCATTGTGTGACCTTCGGGATATTTTAGTCTTTTTCATTTTTGTTTTTTCGATAATTTTGTCTATAATACACTGTGTACACAGAATAGTTACACTCGGGACTTTCAGGACAAAAATGTCCCCATTGAAACCCATTAAAACAGCAATATTTGATCCCAGTGCCATTAAAGCATAAAATCATGAATTCTAGGATATTATTCTTTCATTCCAGAGCCCTGACTTCAAAATTTACATTTGTAATATTTTCCACCAGATGGCGCCATTTGTCTAATGTTTTGCCTATGGAGCAAATACAAGCTTTTCCCCTATTCACTGTTTCCTGTATTATAGAGACCTGCAGGACAACTGAATACATGATGCAGATAAAATTGTGTGTTTGTGTTGGTATGGATTTGTGTGTGTGTGTAAAAAAGCAACAGTGGCATTATATAAACAAACTGTAATTTAAAGGGTTAAAATCCTGAAAAGTAATGAATATTTGGTAGTTATGATCAGGACTGATGTTGCTTAAAAAAATTAAATTGAAAGTGGAAAATAATAGTGATATATAAAATTATTATGGCAGTTTTATTTTGTCGTGGACATTTTTGTCCTCTATGGATCCCTGAGTAAAATGTATTTATGGCAGATAGACTCTCAAGCAGCATAATATTCACATGTGTGTTGAGATAAACACAGTCCTGATCGTTTCCTGTAATGTTCTGTGATCTCTCAGCATGCAGAGTACAGCTTCTTCTCCTCATGAGACCCCACAGGCGAGCGGAGATCGGGCTGAACTGACCCAGCTGCCTACAAAGGATCCCTCGTCAGTGAACATCACCTCTGAGCTGGTCAGCCCCAAAGCGCTGAACTTTGACCTGTTGAACATGGTGATCTCCTTCAAGCGATTGGCGATCTACCTGGAGCCCGTCTCAGACACGGTGGAGGTGCTACGCTATCTGCTCGGGTAATAATCACACTACATAAAGAGTTGTTAAAGTGATCGTTCATCCAAAAATGAAATTCTGTCATGTTGTTCCAAACCCACATGACTTTCTTACTGACTTGAAACACAAAATGTGATGTTAGAATATTCAGGCTGCTTAAAACTCTCTTTTGTTAGTGATTATATGATGCGACTCATGAGAAGTCTATTGATGATCTCAGTCAGTTACTAAACACATCTCTGGAGGATACACGTGTACAGCTCTCACACGTGTGTGTCTGTTTTTAGATGGAAGATGCCGCTGTGTTCTCTGTTGAGTTGTGTCCTGCTCAACATCCTTTTCCTCACGCTGAGCGAAGGTGAGAGACCAATCACAATCACATATCCCAGAGAGTCATGTGATAAAGAACACAATTATCACTATGTTTTCAGGCATGTGGTTCTCTCTGCTCCTGCTGGGGCTCTTGAGTCCGGCTGTGCTGGGTTACCTTGGCGACCATTGCCAGGGTGTCGCCAGCGAGATGACAGTACAGAAGAAGAAGCACTATGCAGTCCAGCGGCGAGACCTGCAGACGATACACATGAGCAAACAGGAAGCCCTTCTGGAGGTCAAGGGCATGTGAGTGGACACAACTGGAAAGTTTGAATGACGACGTCACCACTGAGACTGAGATAACCGTGTGTGTGTGTGTGTGTGTGTGTGTTACAGGCTGAAATGCATAGATGACCTCTTGACCCAAGCGTGTTTGTATGCAGAGTCTGTGTATAAGGTTTTATACTGGGAGAGTCACGCAGTGTCTTCCATGTGAGTATCACATACACACACGTCACTCTATGCTAATGTTTAAAGTGTTTCTCAGCGACCATTGCTGCTACAACTTTGTGACCTATATCTCTATTATATATCTGAGACGTGCAAAATTAAATAAACCCTTATTTATGCACTTTTCAGATTTAGCCACACTAAGGGGTCGTTCACATAGATCCTTGACCGTTGCGCTTTATCTTGCTGTTTGTTTGTTTTGTTTTTTAGTTTTTGCGCGCTCTAGGTCCTCGTGGTGGCATAGTGACTCGCCTCAATCTGGGTGGTGGAGGACGAATCTCAGTTGCCTCTGCGCCTGAGACCGTCAATCCGTGCATCTTATCATGTGACTTGATGAGCTTGTTACCGTGGAGACGTAGCGCGTGTGGAGGCTTCACACTATTCTCCGCGGCATCCACGCTTAACTCACCACACGCCCCACCGAGAGCGAGAACCACATTATAGCGACCACGAGGAGGTTACCCCATGTGACTCTACCCTACCTAGCAACCGGGCCAATTTGGTTGCTTAGGAGACATGGCTGGAGTCACTCAGCACGCCCTGGATTCAAACTCGCGACTCCAGGTGTGATAGTCAGTGTCAATACTCGCTGCGCTACACAGGCTCGTGTTTGTTTCTTTAATACAAAGATATATATTACTGATTACTGAACCTGCAGAGTTGCGTTCACAATGCATGCCAGCCCTGTGCAAATGAAGCTAACTAAACTCACAGCACCTCCTGAGATGATCAGAGATAAGTTGCAGCATTCTCATAGACGACATGTTTTCAGACGCATGAAACGGAGAAAGAGTGAAAACTCTTTACATGCGCGTTCCACAAGACGCCAGACCTGTTCCGGCTCGTGCTGCACACCTCTGAACAAACAGCGAATCAGACACAAGCAACAATTGAATTGCGAGGATTGGTCCACTGATGTGTGCGTGTGTGTGCGTGCGTGCGTGCTTGTCTGTGTGCTTTTGTGTGTGTGTCTCTGTGTGTGTGTGTGTGTGTGTGTGTGTGTGAGTGTGTGTGTGTGACTGGGTGTGTGTGTGTGCGCGTGCGCGTGTGCGTGTGCGTGTGTGTGTGTGTGTGTGCTTGTGTGTGTGTGTGCGTGCGTGCGTGCGTGTGTCTATGTGTAGGTTTTACAGTTCTCTCCTGACTGCAGTGTGTGTGTGTGTGTGTGTGTGTGTGTGTGTGTGTGTGTGTGTGTGTGTGTGTGTCTGTAGGTTTTACGGTTCTCTCCTGATTGCAGTGTGTTTACTGTACACGGCTCCTGTGGGTTTGAGTCTGTCTGTGCTCAACAGCGCCCTCTTCCTGTGGAACAAAGACTTCTGCAGAGGTCTGCACACACACACACACACACACACACACATGCATACAAACATCATTTTTATAAATCGACAGATTAAATTTTGCTGTTTTGATTGTACAGTTTCAGTTAGCCTGACATTATCACCTGATTTCTCTTCTATCTCATTTTATAGTTCTTTTGGAGTTAAAGGAGTTTGTTCACCCGAGTCGAGTCCAGCCTGCAGAGGAAACTGAACTGAGTGACCAGGATCAGGGGAACCTGCAGGACCGCACCCCCACCCCGACCAGTGTGGAGGTGAGAGAATCTCTGAGAATTCTTGATCATTCTGTCTTCTTAAAATTTCAAGCAAACAAATGGACTGTGTGTAAAGAGGCATGAGACAGGGTTCAGCCAGACATCAATTTGTAGGCTTTTTTGGTGTGTTTTTTTATTTTAAATACGAATTTTCAAATTACAAGTAAAATAAGACAATTTGTAAAAATACATTTTGTGCTTGAATATTAAATACAGACAGTCATACCTCAAAAGTGAATTTTGACGCCGTTGCTACTTTGCTAAATAAGGACTACAAAATTTGTCCATTTTGTCAAGCATCTAGCTTACATGCTGATGGAAGTTGTAGTTCTTAGTTAGCATTATGATAGCAACAGGCATTTAAAAAAACACGGTAGCTCTAAAATGCACATTTTAGGTTTGACTGTGTGTAATTTATGTTCTAGAACAAAACGTGAAAGTCTCTTTAAGTAATTTTCACCACAGTTCATGTTTAACCTAGAAACCTAAAACTACCATTATAAAAACACAGAGCAAATTACTGAGGGAACCAGTGGCTCAAAAATGCTAATTGTCTTCCATATATTTGGACTACAATCTGAACATCTCTATAATTTACTGTATGAGTTGTACTTCCTGTTTAGGATCTGTCGCCTGGCAACATTGAAGAGGCAGAAGAGGCGGAGCCTGACGACGAGTTTAAAGACGCCATAGAGGTCAGGAAAAATTATTGAGTCCGTCTACCTGTTGCTCTGTCTCTGTTTTCTCTGCATTGCTCTGACATGTTCTCCTACTTCTGCTGTTCGCTTACTCAAGGAGACTCAGCTGGTGATGCGGGTAAGTAGCACCCTCTAGTGGAATGGAGACTTATAGCGTTAACATACAGAGTATACTGAAGTGTGTATGAGTGTGGACATTAGTCTCATTGACCACTGTTGATCAGAAATAGTTTTAATTGTGTAGTATGCATATACATTTCTGACATCTGACCTCTGACCTTTACTCTGCTCTTGAAGGAACCTCATCTGGTTTTAGTGGTGAGTGATGGTGTAACCAGGAGCATATAATATAAGAGTTACTGTTCTCCTATTCGAAATGAGTGAAGAAATGTCTTGGCCTGAACAGTTTGTGTTTGTGTGTGTGTGTGCATGTGTGCTTTTATGCATTAGTGCAATGGAATGCATGTGCACAGGCTTATGTATTGAAGATGTGAAAATGTGTGTTTGATCACTGGATTGTCTGTCTTTGAATCTCAAGAGGGAACGTCAAGAAATGCCGTAAGAACGTGTTGGGTCATATTTCTCCCCAAAAGAAATAGGAAAACATGATATAATAAATGTAAACGTAAAAATGGCAAAATAAGCAACTATAGGGTGATACAAGACCCCTTCGTGTCAGGGTTAATTTTGTGATAATGAGCCGTTGACTAGATTATATAATTTACATTAATTGTATATGCCAATTTAAAAGTACTTAATGCAAAATATAGTTTGATATTGTTTTTGGGGTGAAATACGATCAGGACATGTTCTTGACAGGTTTCATGATATTCACCTGTATGTCGTGTTCGCAAGGTTTACATTCAAACAATAAATAGATGAAGACATGCTAATAACAATGTCTTATGTTGGGTATGACTGTTGTAAAACTGTCTGGCCTGTGTTTTGGATGTAGGTGTGGCCTATAGCCTATTTGCTACCAAAGATTCAGTGGAGACGGAGAGTCCGTAAGGTGCTCACTTAAACTGTCAATCATGATCTCTGGGTGTTCTAACCACGCCCCCTCGTGCCTTTCCTCATTTCGGTGATTTCTATTAACAGTGATGTCGCTGAAAATGGTTTCTTGGTAACGGTTCCTTCAGTTTTTTCTTTTTAGAGGCTGAGATTTATCTTCAAACTCTTTGTGAAAATGGTTCGGGAATATCCACTTACATATGTTTGAGCACTAAAACCTGAATTTAGAGGGCTTATAGTCTGATTATGGTGTTAAGTGCTAGATAGCACATAAATCTGAGAACCCAACAGTCATCAAATGACAGCAGGAAATGATTCAAGCTCAGCACAACAATGGTGGAAGTCACAGGTGTCCTACAGGATTCTTCAGTAAATGAGGCCCTCTACATACACAGTGCACAGAGAAAACCTTCACACACCTTCACAATCATGTGCGGCCTTCTTTACAGCCAAATGAGAGATAAAGTCAAATGGGATTGAATTGTATATATGGGTTCATAGCAAACACAATTATTAATATTTGCTGAAAGGTGCCCAAATAAAGATAACTCCATATATGCACTGCCTGGCCAAATAAAAAAGTCACATACTCTAATATTTCATTGGACCGACTTTAGCTTTGATTACGGCATGCATTCATCGTGGCATTGTTTCGACAACCTTATGCAACATCACAACGTTTATTTCCGTCCAGAGTTGCATTAATGTTTGGCCGAGATCTTGTGTTGATGACGGGAGAGTCGATCCACCCTGTAAAGTCTTCTCCAGAACATCCCAAAGACTTTCAATGGGGTTAAGGTCAGGACACTAGTGAAAATGGTTCCTCATGTTCCCTGAACCACTCTCCAGGGAGGAAACAATCCATTGATGGGATATCCTGGTCATTCAGGTAGTCAGCTGACATCATTGTATTGGCGTATAACGTTGCTGAGAGTCGACCTGCCCGATTGAAGCAACCCCAGATCATCACACTGTCTCCAGACGGCTTGTACAGTGGCACTATGCATGATGGGTGCTTCATGTGCTTCCCTTCTTACCCTGATGCGCCCATCGCTTTGGAATAGGGTAAATCTGGACTCATCAGACCTCATGACCGTTTCCCATCACTCCACAGTCCAATCTTTATGCTCTTAGCAAACTGAAGTTGTTTTTTCCGATTAGCATCACTAACAAGTGCGTTTCTTGTGGCCACAGATGTTTAGTCCCAATCCTGTAAGTTCTCGTCACATTGTGCGAGTGGAAATACTCTTAGTTGACATATTAAACAGCCGTGAGTTCCTGTCGTGACCTCACCAAGCATTTTAATGATCTGATGGTCCTTCCAGGTTTTAATAAAGCGTTGGACAGTTCTTAACCCGATTCCAGTGATTTCAGCATCTCATTAGTTGCTTTCTTTGCTTGATGCAGGTCAATCATTTGCCCCTTCTGTAACACGGTAGCATCTTTCCCACGATCACGGGATTCGTCTAACGACATGATTGTTTAAGAAATGAGAAGTTACACACTGCATCAGCGTTACAAGAACTGTTGCCATCTGAAACATATTAATCACTGCAATAATGATCCAATCAAAAACTCTTAAAGATCTGCTTATTTATTTCCAAACAGCGACTTATTTAGTTTTTGTTTTGGCCAGACAGTGCATTAAACAATATAATACCCTTATTAGGTACACCTGTACATCTACTTATTCATGTGATTATCTAATCAGCCAATCGTGTAACCGCAGTGTATAAAGTCATGCAGATACGGGTCAGGAGCCTCAGTTAATCTTCACATCAACCATCAGAATGGGGGAGAAATGTGTGATCTCAGTGATTTGGAGCATGGCATGATTGTTGGTGTCAGACGGGCTGCTTTGAGTATTTCTGGGATTTTCACACTCAACAGTCTCTAGAATTTACTCTGAATGGTGCCAAAAACTAAAAACATCCAGTGAGCGACAGTTCTGTGGACGGAAACACCTTGTTGATCTCGAGTCAACAGAGAATGAACAGAAAGGTTAACTCAGATAACCGCTCTGTACCTGTGCCCACTGCAGCCTCAGTTTCCTGTTCCTGTGGTATCCGTAGGGGTCTTCTGCTGTTGTAGCCCATCCGCCTCAATGTTGGACATGTTGTGTGTTCAGAAATGCTTTTCTGCATAGCACTGTTGTAGCGTGTGTTGCTTTGGGTTACTGTCGCCTTCTTGTCAGCTTGGACCAGCCTGGCCACTCTCCTCTGACCGCTGTCATTAACAAGCACACACAACTGCCGCTCGATGGATGTTTTTACTTTTTGGCACCATTCGGAGTAAACTCTAGATACTCAAACCAGCCCGTCTGACACCAACAATCATGCCATGCTCCAAATCACTGAGATCAAATTTTTTTCCCCATTCCGATGGTTGATGTGAACCTTAACTGAAGCTCCGGACCCGTATCTGCATGATGTCATGCACTGCTGCCACACGATTGGCTGATTAGATAATCACATGAATAAGTAGATGTACAGGTGTACCTAATAATGTCATGTCGTTTTCTTGGTTTATGCCATTTGACAACCTGAACCAACCTTGCCATGTCATATCAATAAAACATCATTCACCCATACCCAGAAGGCTGTGTGCCGGTTTTTCATGTGATGGTAAAGTGAAAGATCTTTTGGTGTTGAGCTGAACATTGAGAGGTCATGGGTTTAGCTCTTGTCACCTCTGACCTCTGACCTCTTATTGTCACAATGAGTCTGATTGTTGACACCTCTCTCTCTCTCTCTCTCTCTGTTTGTTTCTGTGCGTTTATCTCTGGAAGGATGATGACGAAGTGTCTGCTGGTGTTCCCGAGTTTGACACCGTCTCTGATAACGGACTGTTGAGTCGAAACGAGCCCATCCGCAGTAAAGTGTCCAAACTCACCGAGAAACTACGCAAGCGGGTTCCTTCCAACTCCACCGGTCTTTATTCTGTTTGCCTTCTTCATATCCCTCTATTTATACTTCTATTGATAACCACAGTTTCTCTTTCTCCCCCCACAGGAAACTGTTTCCAGTGCAATTCAGCATTTTCTGTTTTAAAGAAAAGGGTACGGCTTCCGATCTTTAGTCCACATGTTCTTCTCCAATCCAGTCATGTATGATGTTATTTCATTGATGATTGTTTCATTTCATCCAGAGAAACTGCAGTAACTGTGGCGTCAGTTTCTGTTCCCGCTGTTGCTCTTATAAAGTGTTCCGGTCCACTATGGGAGCCACAGGTAGGAAAACCGTTTGTTTGGTAGGACAATAACGTTTGAGCGCAAGTTTACACCTGTCATCTTTCTCTCTGATTTCAGCACCTGAGGCCCAGAGAGAGACTGTGTTTGTGTGTGCTACGTGTAATATATTTCTCAGCAGCAAGTAGGACCTCATCCCAAAATTGTCCTGTACCATTACAACTCTGTTAAAGCACCTCAGAAGCACCTCTTGGTGGGCCGCAAGAGGGTCTTGCTTAATGACCCTAAACAGGCCTCCCTGTTGTTACTTTTCTTTTGGAGATGTCCAACATATAACGCTTACCAAATCTGGACTTTATCCGTTTGACCTGTTACTGCCATCATGTCATTAACCCTTATTATGACATCACTTCCTAGATTCAGAGCCCTTGATGAGATATCAGGTTAATATCAAGGGGCGCCGCTGGTCATTCAATGCACCGGATGGCAAACCCAGTGGATCTAAGCATTATAAATGGCTCCTGCTAGCGGCTTGCTTAAACCCATGATTGTTTCAAAGTTTATTATATTGTCGCTTTTATTTATTGGTGAAATTATGTCTGAAAATGGTTAACCTGATGCGTCACTATGCTGCCGTAACGATGAGTTTTCCTTCTCACATCATGTGTGTCAGTGTTAATTGAATTAATGAGGTACAGCTCATGTTTGTGTCATTCTTGGATTTGTTGATCTCTTTGTCTATAAGCCGAAGCTGAATGTAAAATCACCGGTTATAGAGCTGTGTATGTATATTGTAACTCATGCTACTGTACTCTACTATGCATTTGTAATTTGT
>NC_068280.1:2439816-2489816 GCF_025860055.1 Xyrauchen texanus | reverse complement strand
AAGTCAAAATGTTATTTAATTAAAATCAACTTGACAAATTTGGTTTCATTAAAGGAAGTCATTTTTATGGGTTAAATCAATAAGAAATAAGTCCTTGAGCTCACATTTACAGGTTACCACTTTATTAATTGATGTCTCCATATGTTGGACCTCACAGTTGCTGCTTGTAGGTGTTTTAAAAGCTTAAAACTGTTGCTGTGAACAGATCCATAAAGGAAAGTGTGTTCTTAAAGCTGTTCTGCTGCCGAATGATCCTCCAGATAAACTCCTGTATTGGGACGTAGCCGAGCACACAACTGGGACATCAAAGACGACAAACCCGTCTCTGTCCTCGTGTCTTTGAGCTCCTTTAGTGAAAGCAGATATATTGTTTGTGAGTTTGTCTTTGGTGTCTGATGAATGATTTCAGCACCCCGGACAGTGACGGACAGAACTAAACTCCTGTACTGCCACGAGTCTGTCAGCGATTTCCCATTTAAAAGTGATGTATCCTGCCATATCTACAGCGATAAACACAATTTCATGTGATTAGAAGTTAAAATGGATATCTTACGTTATTTTAATGCTATTTAAGGCTCAAATATGTGCCTGCCGTTCCATGTTCTCTTTATTTGAGACAAACCGTCTCGTCACTAGAACAATAATTACTGTGTATTGGCTGTACTAGATTAATAGATTGTGTTTTGATGGTTTGGTATCAGCAGTGTGTGTGCATTGTGGGAGTCGGTAACAGTGTCATCTACATCAGAATATGAACAAGTTTCAACAGGCTCTCAACAAGTATTCAGTGTAGCATTACATTATTTGACACCATGTCTTTAAGCTGATGTGAGCTTTGCAAGTGTTCTTGAGGTCTGCCAATGTTTAGTGCCACTGATCGATTGCATCCACAGCATTGAAGAGCTGTGTGTGTGTGCGTGTGTGTGTGCGCGCTGGCTCACCCAGTTACTATATCGGACAGAGAGAGGTACTGGTGAGCCCTGGGACTAAAACAGACTGAGCTTTTAAATAAACATGTTGTAAGGACTGCTTGGACTTGCTATGGGAAGTGTTATTATTATATTATATTATTATAGTCTTCAAAAGTGTATCATTATATGTGTTTGATCAGTCTGGTCTGTTAAAATGGACAGTAATGTATAAGCTGTACTGCAAGAGTGGGGGATGGAAGGATGAACCCACAATTCATGCTGATGTTGGTGTGTTTGCATGCATATGTGTGTTGGCAGTGACAGATGGCCAGTCACTTTGATGTGTTTGCGTGCATGTGTGTGGATGTGGGCAATGAAATGCCCATTAAATATTATAAACCTCATAAGACTATACAGTCTGTCTGTGTTTGGACACGTGGTGTCATATCAGAACAAACACAGCAATGACATCACTGCATTACTCTATGAGGTAATGATGACATCACTGCATTACTCTATGAGGTAATGATGACATCACTGCATTACTTAGAGATGATGATGATGATGTCACTGCATTACTTTGAGATAATGGTGATGATGTCACTGCATTCATCTGAGAGAATGAAGATGACATCACTGCTTTAATATGAGAGAATGAAGATGACAGCACTGCATTAATCTGAGAGAATGAAGATGACAGCACTGCATTAATCTGAGAGAATGATGATGACATCACTGCTTTAATCTGAGAGAATGATGATGACATCACTGCATTAATCTGAGAGAATGAAGATGACAGCACTGCATTAATCTGAGAGAATGAAGATGACAGCACTGCATTAATCTGAGAGAATGATGATGACATCACTGCATTCATCTGAGAGAATGAAGATGACAGCACTGCATTAATCTGAGAGAATGAAGATGACAGCACTGCATTAATCTGAGAGAATGATGATGACATCACTGCATTCATCTGAGAGAATGAAGATGACAGCACTGCATTAATCTGAGAGAATGAAGATGACAGCACTGCATTAATCTGAGAGAATGAAGATGACAGCACTGCATTAATCTGAGAGAATGAAGATGACATCACTGCATTAATCTGAGAGAATGAAGATGACAGCACTGCATTAATCTGAGAGAATGATGATGACAGCACTGCATTAATCTGAGAGAATGAAGATGACAGCACTGCATTAATCTGAGAGAATGATGATGACATCACTGCATTAATCTGAGAGAATGATGATGACATCACTGCATTAATCTGAGAGAATGATGATGACATCACTGCATTAATCTGAGAGAATGATGATGACATCACTGCATTAATCTGAGAGAATGAAGATGACAGCACTGCATTAATCTGAGAGAATGATGATGACATCACTGCTTTAATATGAGAGAATGATGATGACATCACTGCATTCATCTGAGAGAATGAAGATGACAGCACTGCATTAATCTGAGAGAATGATGATGACATCACTGCATTCATCTGAGAGAATGAAGATGACAGCACTGCATTAATCTGAGAGAATGAAGATGACAGCACTGCATTAATCTGAGAGAATGATGATGACATCACTGCATTCATCTGAGAGAATGAAGATGACAGCACTGCATTAATCTGAGAGAATGAAGATGACAGCACTGCATTAATCTGAGAGAATGAAGATGACAGCACTGCATTAATCTGAGAGAATGATGATGACATCACTGCATTAATCTGAGAGAATGAAGATGACAGCACTGCATTAATCTGAGAGAATGATGATGACATCACTGCTTTAATATGAGAGAATGATGATGACATCACTGCATTAATCTGAGAGAATGAAGATGACATCACTGCATTAATCTGAGAGAATGAAGATGACAGCACTGCATTAATCTGAGAGAATGAAGATGACAGCACTGCATTAATCTGAGAGAATGATGATGACATCACTGCTTTAATATGAGAGAATGATGATGACATCACTGCATTCATCTGAGAGAATGAAGATGACAGCACTGCATTAATCTGAGAGAATGATGATGACATCACTGCATTCATCTGAGAGAATGAAGATGACAGCACTGCATTAATCTGAGAGAATGAAGATCACAGCACTGCATTAATCTGAGAGAATGATGATGACATCACTGCATTCATCTGAGAGAATGAAGATGACAGCACTGCATTAATCTGAGAGAATGATGATGACATCACTGCTTTAATATGAGAGAATGATGATGACATCACTGCATTAATCTGAGAGAATGAAGATGACAGCACTGCATTAATCTGAGAGAATGAAGATGACAGCACTGCATTAATCTGAGAGAATGATGATGACATCACTGCATTAATCTGAGAGAATGAAGATGACAGCACTGCATTAATCTGAGAGAATGAAGATGACAGCACTGCATTCATCTGAGAGAATGAAGATGACAGCACTGCATTCATCTGAGAGAATGGAGAGGACAGCACTGCATTAATCTGAGAGAATGAAGATGACAGCACTGCATTAATCTGAGAGAATGATAATGACATCACTGCTTTAATATGAGAGAATGATGATAACATCACTGCTTTAATCTGAGAGAATGAAGATGACGGCACTGCATTAATCTGAGATAATGAATATGACAGCACTGCTTTAATATGAGAGAATGGAGATGACAGCACTGCATTCATCTGAGAGAATGAAGATGACAGCACTGCATTCATCTGAGAGAATGAAGATGACAGCACTGCATTCATCTGAGAGAATGGAGATGACATCACTGCATTAATCTATGAGCTAATGATGACATCACTGCATTAATCTGAGAGAATGAAGTGGACAGCACTGCATTAATCTGAGAGAAAGATGATGACATCACTGCTTTAATATGAGAGAATGATGATAACATCACTGCTTTAATCTGAGAGAATGAAGATGACGGCACTGCATTAATCTGAGATAATGAATATGACAGCACTGCATTAATCTGAGATAATGAAGATGACAGCACTGCTTTAATATGAGAGAATGGAGATGACAGCACTGCATTAATCTGAGAGAATGAAGATGACAGCACTGCATTCATCTGAGAGAATGAAGATGACAGCACTGCTTTAATATGAGAGAATGGAGATGACAGCACTGCATTAATCTGAGATAATGAAGATGACAGCACTGCTTTAATATGAGAGAATGGAGATGACAGCACTGCATTACTCTGAGATAATTAAGACATCACTGCATTCTCTGTGAGCTAATGGTGACATCACTGCATTACTCTGAGCTAATGACATCACTGCATTTCTCTATGAGCTAATGATGACATCACTGCATTAATCTGAGAGAATGAAGATGACATCACTGCATTCCTCTGAGATAATGATGATGACGGCACTGCATTAAATCTATGAGCTAATGAGATAATTATGACATTACTGCATTACACTGAACTAATTATGGCGCCACTGCATTAATCTATAAGCTTATGATGACACCACTGCATTCCATGATGATGGCACTGCATTAATCTGTGAGCTAATAATGACATCACTCTATTACGCTGTGTGATAATGATGACATCATGCATTACTCTATCACCTAATGATGGCGACCTCACTGCATTTGAGCTAATGATGGCATCACTGCAGTGATCTGATATTACATGTTTTCCCTATAAAGACTTAAATTATGTTGCATTAGGAGGCATTTACATACTTATGCCATTCACATTTACAGTAAATGTAGGCAAAATAACAGTGTAGGGGATCTTTAACATCTGACAGCACGAAGATTTCATATGAACATTAATACATTACAACTCTCTCTCGCTCTCTTTAGTTTCATAACCTTCAGGAGTTGAGACACTCTGCGTCTCTAGCCAGTAAGGTCTTCATTCAGAGAGACTACATGGATGGCACCACTTGCAAGTTCCAGACCAAGTTCCCCTCTGAGTTAGACAACAGGGTAAGCGTGTGTGTGTGTGTGTGTGTGTGTGTGTGTGTGTGTGTGTGTGTGTGTGTGTGTGAAGCATACAGTGAAATAAAGAGAGAAAAAAAGGGAAATGAAAAAGATAACAGGGCTCTTTAGTTAAAGATAAAACTCTGCTCTTCAGCAAAGGCAACGCTGACCGCGCAAACCCCACAACACACACATAATGAGCTGCTAATAGAGCCGTTTAAGGGTGCAAGATCATGTTACACAAGGCCTATGAAGACTTGCTGAGTAAATGAGCGATACATAAGTGAAAAGTGTCCAGTGTGTCGGTGTCACATTTTATTTACTCAGGAGATTTAATGGAGTTTTAACTTATGTTAAAGTATCAGCTTTGCCTCAAATGTGCTCTGATAGGCTGACCAATCTTTTACCCTTGCGTCTGATTGGTCAGATCGAGAGGACACTGTTCGAGGACACGGTGAAGACGCTGAATAATTACTATGCGGAGGCAGAGAAGATCGGAGGCCAGGCCTGCCTCGAGGGCTGCCTCGCATGCATCACTGTTTACCTCATCTTCCTGTGCGTCGAGACACGCTATGAGAAGGTATGCGCGCGCACGTGCGTGCGTGTGTGTGTGTGTTAGTGTGTTCTGCATGTTCTCACGTGTATCTGTGTGTGTGCAGGTGCTGAAGAAGATCTCGCAGTACATTCAGGAGCAGAATGAGAAGATCTATGCTCCTCGAGGCCTGCTCATCACAGACCCTATAGAGAAGGGCATGAGGGTTGTATCCTTACATAATATAGAAACTACTGTGTGAGTGTGTGCTTGAACTTGCAATAGCAAACCTAGCAAATATGTACTGTACTTGTACTCTGTAGTGAGAGTGAGAAATGTGTTTTGAACAAGACTTTACTTTCTAGATGTTATTCCCTTAACCTGAGTGTGTAGATTGAGATCAGTGTGTTTGAGGATCGCAGCTCCAGTGGTTCAAGCTCAGGAAGCAGCACAACAAGCAGCAGACGATGATTCTGACACACTGTAACGTTCACTTGAACACCACTCAGTCGCTCATGACTGATGCTCACTGAAGAGAGACATCATCCGTTCAGCATCGGCAAACAGAACCAGATCTGACATCACCCACCGCGCAAGAACTGCCTCCTCAATGCACGCCATTACCTCACGTCTGCACATCATTTGGTAACAGAATCTGCACACGTCCTTCGTGATAGCGGCAGTTGTTGCACATCTCAGAGTCACTGGCTGTAGCAGTTCACATCAGCTACCATCGCTGTAATATGCAAATTCACTCCCGCCGTGTGATGTAGCGGCCGATCGGCACGTGACAGTCTTCCATTGCAGTTTGACATTTGCATGATTTTTGACCCTTTTGACCCGTGTTTGGAGATGAGATGATTAGCGTTAAAATAAAAATACCATGTCATTCCAAACCGGTTTCTTTAAAATTGTCCTTTTGTGTTCCAGAAAAATAGAGACATGAGTCACGAGTAAATAATGACATCATTTTTGGGTAAACTATTCCTTTAATGTACCTCAGATAAGAGTACGGGACAGAAATCTGACTCTAGATCAGTGTGACCACACTATACAGATGCCAGGCACTGCCATTCCCCCCCTCGGGGACTATATATGACTCTATACATCTGTTGTATTGGATCGTGTGGACGTCACTCAAGCTTTTTTATCATCAGAGGAAAATAAATAACTACTGCCAGAACTTCCTGAAACACATGGTCCCGCATTAAGAGCTTCCATTTCTTATTAAGAACGTTTGTAAAGTCGGAGTGATTTCTCTGTTGTGTAGCAAAGTCAATAAATGAAAAATGGTCAAACGAGTGAGTGCTTTTTATTTAAACATATTTCAGGTGTTACGTTTTATTTTTTGCATTTTTGGCTTTGACTAGAAATAAATGGATGTTAAAGAAGAAGACTGAACAGTGAGGATAGTGAAGGACAAAGAAAGCTAAACATGCATAAAGCTACTTTATGAGTGGTCTCAATGTTTAAAAAGTTTCATTCATTCATGTTGTTATTTTACATTTGATTGTTCGTATATTTGAACATGTTTTATTTATTGGGTGAACTGTCTCTTTAAGTGTCTGGGTTTAGTCCTGTGTAATATCACTTCAGTAGTGTGTAAGTGTGTGTTATATGATGGTATATGTTTGTTCCATAAATGGGAGAATGGTGAACGCAAAATATTGTAATCTTTTATGCTAATCTTTTTTAACATACATTTCTTTCTTTTCAAGGCCTGAAAAATCAAGTGTTTATTTCATGTGAATCACCACTAATTTGTGCTTTGCGTGCATGTGCATGTGTGTGTGTGTGCTTATTTAACCTTTGGGTTTATTGGTTTGATGGTTTTAATTCTTATGTGAATCATCCTTATTGTGTTTTGAAGTTGTGTGGGGATTAAGCACAATAATTCACTCACTTTTAATTTACCCTTAAAATATATATTCAAGGGTTTAATTAATTGTTATTTAGAATTTATCTGAACCCAAATTTGTTGTGCAACTGAACATATGAAGGAAAGGATCTCTTAACTGTGATGTCATAAAGAGACTCTTTGAGACTGTGTAATGTCTGTTTGGCACTCCAGTCTATTAAAGGAGCAGAAACCTTCAGTTTACCATTATTTGATCTGATTGCACACTTTAGCTCCAGATTACTGCCGAATTACAGCATTTGATACCACTTCTTTGTATAGACTGGGACAATGGACCTGTTATTCAAACTGTCCTCTTGCAACCAGCCAGGGTCTTTGTTTATGCAAAACCTGCAAGCGCTCCCTCAAGAGAGCTATGACAAGACGTCTGATGACATCATCGTCCAAGAGGTCCCAGAAGAGAGCTATGAGGTGACGTCGGATGATGTCATCGTCCAAGAGGTCCCTCGAGAGAGCTATGATGTGACGTCGGATGATGTCATCGTCCAAGAGGTCCCTCGAAAGCTATGACGTGAGGTCAGATGATGTCATCGTCCAAGAGGTCCCTCGAGAGAGCTATGATGTGACGTCAGATGATATCATCGTCCAAGAGGTCCCACAAGAGAGTTATGACGTGACGTCGGATGATGTCATCGTCCAAGAGGTCCCTCGAAAGCTATGACGTGAGGTCAGATGATGTCATCGTCCAAGAGGTCCCTCGAGAGATCTATGACGTGACGTCGGATGATATCATCGTCCAAGAGGTCCCACAAGAGAGCTATGACGTGACGTCGGAAGATATCATCGTCCAAGAGGTCCCACAAGAGAGTTATGACGTGACGTCAGATGATATCATCGTCCAAGAGGTCCCTCGAGAGATCTATGATGTGACGTCGGATGATATCATCGTCCAAGAGGTCCCACAAGAGAGCTATGACGTGACGTCGGATGATGTCATCGTCCAAGAGGTCCCTCGAGAGAGCTATGATGTGACGTCAGATGATATCATCGTCCAAGAGGTCCCACAAGAGAGCTATGACGTGACGTCGGATGATGTCATCGTCCAAGAGGTCCCTCGAAAGCTATGATGTGACGTCGGATGATGTCATCGTCCAAGAGGTCCCAGAAGAGAGCTATGACGTGATGTCGGATGATGTCATTGTCCAAGAGGTCCCTCGAAAGCTATGACGTGAGGTCAGATGATGTCATCGTCCAAGAGGTCCCTCGAGAGATCTATGACGTGACGTCGGATGATGTCATCGTCCAAGAGGTCCCTCGAGAGATCTATGACGTGACGTCGGATGATGTCATCATCCAAGAGGTCCCACAAGAGAGTTATGACGTGACGTCGGATGATATCATCGTCCAAGAGGTCCCTCGAGAGATCTATGACGTGACATCGGATGATGTCATCGTCCAAGAGGTCCCTCGAGAGATCTATGACGTGACGTCGGATGATGTCATCGTCCAAGAGGTCCCACAAGAGAGTTATGACGTGACGTCGGATGATGTCATTGTCCAAGTGGTCCCTCGAAAGCTATGATGTGATGTCGGATGATGTCATCGTCCAAGAGGTCCCAGAAGAGAGCTATGACGTGACGTCGGATGATGTCATCGTCCAAGAGGTCCCTCGAGAGAGCTATGATGTGACGTCAGATGATATCATCGTCCAAGAGGTCCCACAAGAGAGTTATGACGTGACGTCGGATGATGTCATTGTCCAAGAGGTCCCTCGAAAGCTATGATGTGATGTCGGATGATGTCATCGTCCAAGAGGTCCCAGAAGAGAGCTATGACGTGACGTCGGATGATGTCATCGTCCAAGAGGTCCCTCGAGAGATCTATGATGTGACATCAGATGATATCATCGTCCAAGAGGTCCCTCGAGAGATCTATGATGTGACATCAGATGATCGCTATGGCACTATGTAAACATTACTTAACAATAGTTACTCTCATCCGTTTGTGATATCGTGCAAAGTGGCCGGGTTTAGCAACTTGACATGCTCACACTAGAGTCATGTTAACATGCACAATGTATAGCAAGAAGATTTAAACATTATGCATTTAAAAAAGTGGTCTTGCAGCCACAGACTACCATTGTAAGTGCATTACTGTAACTTGATTTTGCTTTGTTTTTACACTTGGGAAGGAGAAAGCAACAAGAAGAGGATCCATCAGTCTTTCCACCAAATACTTTTAATACTTTTTGGCTAATGTTAATTGAAAGGGTCTGTCTTTTCATGCAGGAGTTCTGCAGAAGGCAAGACACGTGAGTATCGTGCACTCTTGGCATGTCTTTACAGACATCCTACTCATGGCGCTCCCCCACACACGCTCACTCATCTCTGCAGGACATGCAGCCATGAGCGCTCCTCTTCTTAGCACTGCACTATAATCACCGTAATCACCGTACGTATTAGTTCGGCACCTGTCTGCACTCGTTTATATCTGACAGGATGAAGGGATGAGCGGGAATGAGCGGATAGATGAGGAGAGGGAGTCACGCTTATAGACCGTCATGCTGGGTCTGACTTTCTTTTTATTAAACAGACATTGGACAACATAAGTTAATATAAATCATAAAAACTCACTAGTGTTTCTGTAGACATTTGCACATTTAGTAATCACATTTTTAGCTGTTGAACTTCAGACATTCACAACTCGGCTGTATTCAAACAGGTCCAGTAGAGAATACTCAGGCGGTCACTGAGGGAAAGAAAATGAGAAACATTATATTATCTACCAAAACTGTAAAGATTAAATGGTGTCCTTTAGTTTTTTTCTGGCATTTTAATTACTGTAAAATAATTTTATATACATAGTTATTATTCATGCATATGCAAATGAGGCATGTCATTTACAAAGCTGAGGAGCTGTAGAGATCTTACCAACACAGCGGCCGTTTATATTCACCGTAAATCCCTCTCCACACTGGAAAACAAAGAGCCGTACTTCAGTGAGTTTAAAGTGTACATAATGTCTTTCCTAATTTGCATATCTCCAGACCTGCCTGTGTAAGGTGTGAATTGACTCCTCCTCCTCATTTGCATGCATCCATACCTGTGCGTCAGATGTGAGCGCTGACTCCTCCCCTATATTAGGGTATGCAATCTCAATAACCGTGTTCATATCAGCAGACTCGAGCGGCCGGACCATGGAACGACCATCCGGCCAATAGACAGCAATGCTGGTGGCCTCATCACTTCCTGTCAGCCAATGAGAGGAGACTATGAGTGCAATATGCAAATGTATAAAATATTACAGTGCTCTATGGGCACTATTTTATATTTCTGTTTCAACAGTGTGTTATACTTTATAATGCCACTGATTGTTGCAGGCGTAGTTGCTACCCGTGCATCCCATAATAGGGGGGTTGTCGAGATACAGTAAGAAGCATTTGGCTGGTCATGTGATCTGGAGGCACCTTTAATAATCATATATGCATCTGGTGTAGATAAACATCTAGTACCTAATCCGAAGTGAGCCACCGGCTCCATCTCGCACAGGTATCCCGACCCTCCGTCGATGATGCGCATGTGTGCGCCGCTGTGTTTCGTGTACATCACCACCTTTGCTCCGCGAGCGTACGCCCCGAAACGAGTGTGCGGAACCACACGCAACCACTTATTACTGGAGTCCTATAGAGAGATGAATACAGAGCAGGTGTTGATTTATGCAAATTAAAACAAGATGATTTAAACTGCATTTAAAATATATTTAATCAGATTTTTTACATAAACTTGGAAATTAACAGGATTCAGAACAGTGAAAAATGTGAAACAATTCGTATTCATTTTTAATTATATTAAAATGAAATAAATTAATATTAATTTTAACTTTTTACTCTAATTATTATGTCAAAAATACAAATTGTATAAGTCCTGATATATAGGGCTGGGTATCGATTTCGATGAACAAGCTCTCGATTCGATATCGACTCATATAGGATCAGTAATAAAGTCTAATTTTACTTACATATTAAAGAAATTCTCTCCCAGCTAATGCTATTTATACAGGGGACTTTATATCTAGATACATAACAAATATTAAAAAATATTCATTTAACTAATTAGGCTATATTTTATTAGTTTTTCATCATTTTGGTCACATTTTAGCATTTAAATAAATGAACAAATCCATGTATTCCATCCCAAAAAAATATGTTTATTGTTTACAAGCATAACTGTAACTATTTACAAGTATTTAAATTGATTTGTTGTACACGCGCTAAATACCGGTACTGTCCCTTTAAGAAAACCGGCAGCTCTGTAAAAAGCATCTGTAAACGAGCGTGTGTTCATAAGAGATTAATCGAATGGGTTTATCTCATTCATGCTATGCGTGATAATAATTAAACCTTTATTTTTTGTTGTTTTTGATCAACAACTGACTGTAAAGACCAGAAGAGTATTAAAAGAGACATTATTCAATGACAAATGGGGCGTGTGGATCTCATCTTTGGACACGCCCAGGGCTGGACTGGTAATCTGGCATACCGGCCATTTTCCCAGTGGGCCGACGCACTTTGGGGCCGATCGGGGGCGAACTGGCCATCGGGAGAACCGAGCGGGCCGGGCCACGATAAGCTAAAATGAGCCGGCGCGTTATGCAGAATGGACCGCAAAACGGCACCGCGATATGCAGAAAAGGACGCTCAATGATTTTTGGGCCAGTTGCTATGTAAAATCCCGCGCCGATTTCTCTTCCCAGTCCAGCCCTGGACACACATTATACGGAACGAGCGAAATCTGACAATTTACCAGTAAGCTGCTAAAAATATACATTTTATTTGCATAGCGCCAAATTTAGTTTCGCGCATGATCGCAATTCGTCGGAAACTCGATAATTTTACACAGTCCTACTGATATAGGATCCGTTTCGCTCTTCATATATAATAATATAAAGCCGGTACTCAACAGATGGCTTGCAGGTCGAAAGCATCTTTTTGTGGCCCGTGCATTCAAATAAAAGTATGAAATGTACATTAATTTTGTATTGTCAATTTTATAGAGCAATTTCAGTGATTACGGTCAATTACGGCTCGCTATATTGCTGTATGGCTATAGAAGATGGGAAATGCCAAAAAGATGTGAAGACATGAATGTTAATCTGATTATAGGCTACTTTAAGTGTACATGTGTGTCGGCTGTTCCCAGCACTCCCAGTATATCGATTTTGAATCTCTGTGAGCTGATTGGTTATTATGACGTACCTGATTAACCTTAAACACAGAGATCGGTTGTGACGCGCTTTCACCGTGAGCGACCAACAAATCCAACAGTCCATCACCATCGAAGTCCGTGACCGTGGCACCTGTAACACCCACAACGGACTGATCAGTCAAATTAACTTAATGTAATTGGGTTGTTTATTAACACAGGACGGGATGTGATTGGCTGATAAACGGGGCATGTGATGTCACCTGTGCCCCGTCCCTGAGGCTCAGAGGCGTCACCCACATCCAGCTCTGTGATCTCAGGGTCAGAGTTCGGTTTCCTCGACACCCTGAACAAACACAAAGACACGTTCCCTGCTGAAGAAACCTTCTTAGACCAGTCTGAGGTGGCACGGTGGTCTATGGTGTGTTTAGTATTATCAATATAATCCGTAGTTGATGATTTAGTTTGTACCTGAAGATTCTGTTGGGGGCGTTTCCTCTGTATGCAATGTTATTGAAGAAGACCTCAAGCTGGAGGTCGTTGTCAAAGTCGGCAGCGATGACGGTACGAATGGGTGATGGAGACGCAAAGGCCTGAGTGGCGATGTCCTACAACAGCAGAACACATTATGCAAACAAAACATAAATATCCATGAGCATGATTATTAGGCGTATGGCACCTGACGGTGAAGGACCTGGTTTGATTCTCACCTTGAATCTCTGTTGTTGGTCCTGCAGGTAGAGTCGGTGTGGACCGTTCCAGTTACCGTAAACGATGTCTGTCTTTCCATCGCCGTTAAAGTCAGCGAGCGCCACACCTCTGCCATGCTGATACCCGTCTTCAACTCCTGTCAACAATCAGACATAAACATCATTAGTGGCGATAACTCAAAATCAGTGGCGCATTAATGTAACAACGCTAGTTAATTTATATATCAATAAACGTCGGGTCTCTCACCGGCCTCTGCGGCGACATCTTTGAAAGTTCCATCGCCGTTGTTTTGGAACAGGAAGTTGGGTCCATTTTCATTGTCGCAAAAAATGTCTGATCTTGTTTCGCTGAGGATTGGACCGATAACCACGCCACGCCCACCTGAAAACAGAGATCCACGATTCACAATAACACTTTTCTGATTGTCCTTATAGTTTCAGTTTATTTTACTTGCCAATCAGATGAATCGTATCATTCAAAACATTATGCAGTGCACTAATGCACCGTATTTAATTTATAAATATGAAAGAATCCTTCAGTTGTCCGCAGATTTCTGTGCTTGTCTTCATCACGTGCCTGACATTGACGATGCTAAAAGAGTACACTTTAAAAGCTGGGCGCTCCACCAAGTTTGAGACGGAACGGCACGCAGAAAAATGAAGTATACCTGTTTTTGCATTTTTCTAGGTAAACATGCACTAGACGTATGTCTCTGAAGGCTGCGCAGTATCTCGCTGTTGGAGCGCCTTGTTGTTTAATGGGGGAATTCACTTAAAATGAATTGTGCCCCGTAAAAGCGCCGGTTATTTGCACGCACTCTCTGTGCTGATTTAGTGCCCTATTCACTAAAGGAATAATTCAGATCATGCAACAGCGCAAACTCGCCCATAAAGTCACTGCTCATCGGAATTGCGCATGCAAATCACGTTCAGCAGAGATTTTACGGGTTAGATTGCGCTGTTGCATGATCTGAATAATTCCTTGTGTGGGCGATTCTGAGCATTATATAGCGGAGGATGCAGCAGACCATAAAGATCTGACACACTTTGGCAGGACTGAACAACATCACTGTCTATCATCTCAAGTTAACATGCCGAAAGTGCGCTTGACAACACCGCGCATCTGGATATATGGTTATAATGCACACCTTCATTATTTAATCATTATTTGATCATTAGTTGATCATTAGTTGATCATTATTTAATCATTAGTTGATCATTATTTAATCGTTATTTGATCATTAGTTGATCATTATTTGATCATTAGTTGATCATTAGTTGATCATTATTTAATCATTACTTGATCATTATTTAATCATTATTTGATCATTATTTGATCATTATTTAATCATTATTTGATCATTAGTTGATCATTATTTGATCATTAGTTGATCATTATTTGATCATTAGTTGATCATTAGTTGATCATTATTTAATCATTATTTGATCATTATTTGATCATTATTTAATCATTATTTGATCATTAGTTGATCATTATTTGATCATTAGTTGATCATTATTTGATCATTAGTTGATCATTAGTTGATCATTATTTAATCATTACTTGATCATTATTTAATCATTATTTGATCATTATTTGATCATTAGTTGATCATTATTTGATCATTAGTTGATCATTATTTGATCATTATTTGATCATTATTTGATCATTATTTAATCATTATTTGATCATTAGTTGATCATTATTTAATCATTATTTGATCATTATTTAATCATTATTTAATCATTATTTGATCATTATTTAATCATTATTTAATCATTATTTGATCATTATTTGATCATTAGTTGATCATTATTTAATCATTATTTAATCATTATTTGATCATTATTTGATCATTATTTAATCATTATTTGATCATTATTTAATCATTATTTAATCATTATTTGATCATTATTTGATCATTATTTAATCATTATTTGATCATTAGTTGATCATTATTTGATCATTATTTGATCATTATTTAATCATTATTTGATCATTAGTTGATCATTATTTAATCATTATTTGATCATTATTTTATCATTATTTAATCATTAGTTGATCATTATTTAATCATTATTTGATCATTATTTGATCATTAGTTGATCATTATTTGATCATTATTTGATCATTAGTTGATCATTATTTAATCATTATTTGATCATTATTTGATCATTATTTAATCATTATTTGATCATTATTTGATCATTATTTAATCATTATTTGATCATTAGTTGATCATTATTTAATCATTATTTGATCATTATTTGATCATTATTTAATCATTATTTGATCATTACTTGATCATTATTTAATCATTATTTGATCATTATTTGATCATTATTTGATCATTAGTTGATCATTATTTGATCATTAGTTGATCATTATTTAATCATTATTTGATCATTAGTTGATCATTATTTGATCATTATTTAATCATTATTTGAATAACTGCAGATAGAAAATGCTCACTTAAGGGTCACATGCTTCAGTCTTTCGGTCAACGGCAGGTGCGTGGGCCGACGCGCAAAAACATTTAACGATTAAACATTTTAATCGACCTGTGTGTTTGTTGACGTTGGCTTGTGGTGCAACATCAGACAGAGCAATGACGCCCTTCTCCACATCACTGGCAGCTTCGTCCATCTCTATCAGTGCGTGCGGCCCCACGTTACCACTGGCATAGTTCGCCACGTAAACAGAGTATCGACCTGTACCCTACAACATGACGAGACACAAACAGATGAAATTAAACAGATTTGTGAATACAAATAATTTTGAATATTGACACAATAACAATGAACAATTAAGTACCTTTCTGTCAACACAAGCAACTGAGCGCCCCGCCATGCGATTGGCTACTCCTCTTCGCACGTTGATGTCATCACTGAGCAGATCCTCAAAACGACCATTATGGAACTTGAACAGTTTGTCTGCGTATGTTGCCTGACCTGCAAAGAATTTAGTTTTGACATCGGTAAAGGATGCTTCTGTAACTGCAACACAGATTGTGTGTGTGTGTGTGTGTGTGTGTGTGTGTGTGTGTGTGTATGAGTGTACCGGAGTATGCATTGTTGGTGTTGAGGAAATAAACCTCCTCCCTGCCGTCTCCGTCCACATCACAGGCTGTCACGCCGATGGCGTTTCCCTGCGGGTCTCTCAGGGCGTAATACGGAGAACTGCGGTCGTCCACGGCAATGTTCACCAGCTTCTTCTGAGTACGGTCGTACTTCAGAACTAAGTTTGGTCCATTATACCTGAAAACAGACTGAAATTTAAGTTGAAATTCCACCTCTTTTTCTCCACATAGCCGTGTGATAATTAAGCCGTTTGAATGCAATAAGAGTGTCATGGGTACTTCCCTTTTATTTGGACTCATTTCAATCCTTACCCTTAACCCTTAAAGCTCTGAAGGTGTTTTTTTTTTCTTCCCAATTGGGAATGCCCAGTTCCAAATGTGCTTTAGGCCTTTTTGCATATCCAGATTGTATCCAGATGAGTTTTTGATAGTCTGGACAGCAAAAAAACACATTAAATCAGATTTTTCCGAATCTGATTCAAACCATATTGGGAGATGATGCACATGCAGATAGGTTGGTTACGTCTGAACGTGCAAATCTGATTTGCGGCTGAGACCGTCAATCCGCCCATCTTATCACGTGACTTGTTGAGCGCGTTACCACGGAGACGTAGCGCGTGTGGAGGCTTCACGCTATTCTCCGCGGCATCCACACACAACTCACCTCACGCCCCACCGAGAGCGAGAACCACATTGTAGCGACCACGAGGAGGTTACCCTATGTGACTCTACCCTCCCTAGCAACCGGGCCAATTTGGTTGCTAAGGAGACCTGGCTGGATTCACTCAGCACACCCTGGATTCAAACTCACGACTCCTGGTGTGATAGTCTGAAGGTGTTTTTAAAAATGTCCTGTTTCAGTAGCATACCAAAAATGAAAGGCTTATTTTAAGTGTTTGGAATCATTTAAAAAAAAAAATTATGATACAGATTATGATCAATTCTTAGACTCTCAGCCTAATAAACTGCTGAACCAAAAAAATTTAAAAAAAGTTTTGTGTTGATACAACAAAGGAAACAAAAATCTAAATATTTTTTTTTTATAAAAAAATAAAAAAAGTGTCCAAAAGCCTCTTCAAACAAATAAAATGTAACAATTGTACATAAGAACACATGCAAATACAACAATGACTAAAGATATGCTCTCTCTCCAAATCTCTAACAAGATCTGATTCAGTTCCATGCTGTGTCATTTGAGTCATCATTGAGTCTGTGTCATGTATTTGGCGCCATCTCCTGGTGAACATGTGTAATTACATTGAGCGATCCTCTCTGCCCATATTCGGATGACTTTCACCTTTGGTTGCAGCGATCTGAATCCTAATACGATTGGATTAAAGTTCCATGACGCTGGACAACGTACTACATAATTACTGATTAAGTCATCTGATCCAGGAAAGCTAACGTGTTTTTAGCCAGATAGCACAATATGTATCTGATTACATTGTGTGTGGGCTCGTTTTAATGGGAATCCCCTCCTCTAATAAAGGTATGTAATATTTTATGCTTTGCTTATTTTTTGTGAAGTTAAAAGTGAAAACGCAGCATATAACAACACCTGTTTACATGTAACATGTAGGTCAAAGACATGTACTCAGCTATTTACTCGCTATAATTATGTCTGTGAGTAAAAATAAATGGTGGTCCCATCCGAACCTAAAGGGTTAACCCACTCTCTACTGATGGATAATTTTTAACATATATTGGACTAATGTGAATAGAGTTATGCTGGATTATTTTTACCCGGCCACCACCACCTCCAGATCCCCTTCTCCATCCACATCCGTCACCGCCATCCCATAATTCAGTTGAGTGGGGTTGTGAAGAGCATGCAGAGCCAGAACTGTGTCCGTGGTAACAGAGAACATGGGCTGAGCTTGAGAGAGACCAGACAGCCCCAAACAGAGAAGACACGCCCACCACATCCTCATCTCCACCTGTCAGTCAAACAGTGTACGATCAGAAAGCACATTACAATGCAATACACATGCTTTTAAGGTCATCATTCTGAATAATATCTTAAAGACATGAAAAGCATTTATTATGGCGCATATACATCGTATGGCATGACATAAATAAGCTGCAATTGCAAAAAGAAAAAAATGTGGGAAATGATGCATAAGAGAGCAGACAAGTGTTATTTAATTAAAGAATAACTCAATTAAACGGTTATTTTAGCTAAACAAATAAACAATAATGTGACATTCATCTATCATCATGGTATTTGTGCTGAATTATAGCGGCTACTTACGCTCCTCATGTTTCCAATAGATTACTTGATTGAAAAATACGCAAAACGATGCGGGACTGCTGTTTATATTATGTTTTTTTCGCTCCTTACACAACTTCCAACGTAGCCGCCTTGTGTAAGTGCTTCTGTCCAATCACAGTACAGATATTTAAATATCATGGAGGTTTGACCAATCAGAAAGCTGACAGAGAAAAGGGGCGTGGTTAACATGCGGATTCGACTGCGGACATGACCCGCCTCTGAAGACCATCACGTGCTCTAACAAACGCGAGTTTATGATTTTATTGACCTATATATTAATAATTCACCTAAATGAATAATAATTGAGTCTTTTGAATTAATCGAATTAATTAATTAATTAATGCTTTTTGAAATTCGGCAATTCTGTCGTTTGTTTCAAGTTGGTTGAGGTGAAATTTAAAGTTATGTTTAGTCGTGAAAGCATAAACGTAACAGTTGTTCTATTTCACCGGCATTCACTCGTTAATATAGTTTAAAGCAGTATAATTGCAATTTCTTTGTGAATAATTAAATTTGGTCCAGAATCTGCGTTTCTAAACTAAGTCCTTAAACTACAACTCCCATGAAGACGTGATTTGTGACGTCATGACGTCGATGCGTTTCCAAACATCCGGTCATGGTAGTTGCAACGTTTCGGCGAACTGGAAAATATTGAGAAATGTGAGTGGAAATATACAGCGAATATATGTTCTTTGTAAATATATGGAATGTTGAATTTACAGCGAAGATTTTACATGATTTGGTTATTTGGTCTTCATGTTTCGAAAAAAATATAGATGTTGTTTTGAAGAGATAATACAGGGTCACACTCAGGAAATATATGTTGTGTTTATGTTCCTATAATAGCAATTAAACAGAAGATAATGCGTAGACTATAACTATATTGATCGACGTATATTCAAATCAGCGTACTATGTAATTACTTCAGTTTAATCAATACTTGGATATTTCAATAAGCATATGTCTGTGTACAGAATGGGATACTTGCGTACTACACAGTATATACTGTATACTGCGTACTATGTAATAAATAGTTAGTACTGTAACTATAATATGCAAATATGGCACTCTGGAAATTAAAGGTCAGCAAATGTAGTAAGTCATCCCGTGTGTTTATGTATAGAGAAATTGTGCATACTGCACACAGTATACATACTTAAGAAGTAGTACAGTAATAGCTTTTATTGACACACTTTCCTATATGCAGATCTCTATGGAGACAGAGGAAGCAGCCCAGCCAGAGGGAGGGTCCAAAACTTCTGCCCCATCCCAAACCAAAAAGCCCACTATGGAGATTTACGTGGCCAAGAAACGGCAGGCCGAGAAGATAGAGCCCAAGCCCAGGCCCCGGTACACAGATAAAGCCCGGAAAAATAAGAGCAAGAAGGACAAAGCGAAAGCTGGGGAGACGCCCAATGGAGAGGTAAAACATGATGATGGTGAAGGGGGGAGGGAGGAGGGAGATGCAGAGAATCAAAGCATGCAAACAGAAAAGGACGAACAGTCCAGAGAAGACATGGACTCCACATCCAAAACTCCGAACACACCAGAAGAGACGGGTAATGATGCCAGAACACTGGAACATGAGGGGAGCTCAAATGAGGAAGAGGATGAGAACTGGGATTCTTTGTTTAATGATGATGGTGACTGTCTAGACCCCCATTTGCTGGAGGAGGTATGAGCTAAAGAGTTGATTTATTCCCCTCATTATAATAATACTTAACCTTGTTACCCTTTAAAACCCACATTCATTAACCACTCCACCCTCACTGAAACCTTCCAATGACAATATGTTGAGAGCAAAATGTATAGGGATAGTTCGCTCATTACTTAATTACTGTCATCGTTTAAATTGTCTAATCAAGTGTAATTAAGCCTTTTTTAAATGAACAAAAGTGTGCATGTACCCCTTAGAGAACAGAGAGGGAATTTATTTTCTGAAAATGTTTTGCGTTCCCTCGCAATAATTCATACATTTTATGAATTATAATGGATAAAATAATTTTATCCATTATTTAGGCTTTATACTCATGTTTGATGTCATCTCTCCCTCCCGTCACAGATGTCCCTTAAGGACGGCCGCAAGAAGAGCTCCAAACAGGAGCCGCAATTCGACTACTACAACTGGTCTCCTCAAGAAGAAGAAGAGGTGGAGCTTCGTGATGACGAGCTGTCACACATCGTGGAGATTTATGATTTCCCGTCCGAGTTCAAGACGGAGGACTTGATAAGATCCTTCAACACTTTTCAGTGCGTGTATCTCTAATCATGAATTGCACTGATTCAAGATCATCTACAGAAATGTATATGTCTTGTACACTAGTGTGTTTATTAAGTGTGTGTGTGTGTGTGTTTTCAGGCAGAAGGGGTTTGATATAAAGTGGATTGATGATACGCATGTTCTGGGTTTGTTCTCCAGTTCAATAGCAGGTCAGTTTGTTTTACAGATGTTACGATGCTAGTAAGTTCTCTACAGTCAAGAACTGATATTCTGTGTGTGTGTGTGTGTGTTTGTGTAGCTCGTGATGCTCTGAGGATGAAGAACCCCATGATGAAGATCAGGCCTCTCTCCAAATCATCAAATGCCACTAAAGCCAAAGCTCGCAGCTGCTCTGGTACTCCTGTCTGTCTTTTTTTACCACCAGCGGATTAAAGCTGAAACCCCAATAGCGCAACAGTCTTGTTCTGGAAGTAAAAATCCCATTCAGTTTTCCCATAGGGGAGTTTATTGTTAACGATAACTTATAAGTCTTTAAACGTCAAATCTTCGGCGAGCTTCAAGGTTATTAATCGATTGTATGTGTTTCTCCTGAAGCCATCAGTCGGTGTTATTTCATCTTTATTTATTTATTTTAAATGTGTTTAAGAGCAGAAGTTCTGGAGAAGAACTACACTACCCATGATCCTCCTGAGAAATATCCACCAATCAGTGATTCACTGCAAAAAAAAGTGCACCAAAAGAGCTCTGCAGCGTGTGAAGCACTGTTAATACTTCCGGCTGAAGAAGTTGCGCTCTATAAAGATGTTGCAATAGCCAAATTTTCGAAGTGAATTTGCTTTATTTTTTTAATTGTGTCTAGTTTTTGTTTGTTTTTTTAGCTAAACCTGATCCTGTCTCTCATAAGAACTATCTGTCGCTCTCTCTCTGTGTAGATTACTTGTTGCCAGCTAAAGAGCGTCCTCAGACGAGTGCAGCTTTGGCCCGTCGACTGGTCATTGGTGCTCTGGGTGTGAAGAGTAACCAGACCAAAGAAGACCGCGAGGCAGAGAGGAACAAACTACGGCAAGCAAAAGGTGCCAAATTGGCTATTATCACTTATTTTGATGTCTGATAAAGTGGCTTTCTAATTCGAGCGTTTTCTGCTCACAGAAGTTTTTTGTCTCTCTACAGAAGAGATTTAAATCTCATGAAGATAATTCATGGGGTGGTTTATGTTGAGTTCATGTAATTAACAACATCATATCAAATCTCAAAGCTTTTGAACCCTTTATTACTTTTAATAGAACTGCTATGTAAATAATAGTTATGATATTCAAAAATGTGTGTAATATCTCAGAATTAAAAAATCTATTGTTTGATTTGTTCTGTTTTGTGTGTGTTTTGTCATCAGAGCAAAAGCGCTTGGCGGCAAAGCAGCGTGAAGACGCCTGGGAGGGCTTGTGAAGATCAAGGTGAGTGTTTATATTCACTATGAAGTACTTTAGAGTTTAAAAGGTCACTTTAGCTCTAATCATAATTCCTGGATCTTTGTCTGTCTGCTGTAGAGACTCTGTTGGGGTCTGAAGTGGATCAGGACGACTGCATAACAACACTGAACCAAAGCTGCATGTCTGGGGGAAGTTCAAACACTTGCTAGCAGAGGTGCAAGAGAGCCACACAAACTTTAGCAGAGATATTTTATATTTTTCCTTTAGAGATGTGTCAGAGATTTTCCCCCTCAAAGTATTGTTTTTATGCTTGAGAAAGGCTTTTAATGTTTTTTTTTTTTCCATCTTGGATATTACTTTTCTTTTTTCTGACTGTAACTAAATTACAATTGGTAATTTAGAATATGATTTTTAGTCATAATTGGTATTTTTCTTTTTTTTTTTTCATTTGTGAGCCTAAACAGAAAATTATTAGATTTCTTGATCTATATTTTTGATACAACATCAGTATCAGAAGTGTCGATATTTTAGGATCGATCCGCCCATCCCTATAAATTACATCATCAGTATCACTACCCTTTAGTCAGCTTACAAAGTGAATATTCTTGCACCAATTTTTGTTTTAGTAGAGAGATATTAAGTTAACACCAGGAGCTTTTGATTATCTTTTTCAGACAATTCATTATTTCATGTAGACTTTGAACACTTTGGACTAGTTTGAATGGGTGAATCCCATTTTTATTTTATTTTTTCATTTACATGAATGACTTTGCAAAAGTTTCTGTGTTTAATGCCAGTCAACACTTCAAACCCTCAGTACGTACTGGATTTGTCATGTTTCCTAATTACCTTACAGGTGTAAATATTGTATTTTAAAGCTTTTGAGATTTAAATGTTCAAAGTTTTATTCAGGTGCCAGATCATCAAAAACAAATACATTTTCAAGTGTCTTTGTTTGACTTTTGCAATAGGTTTACACTCATGAGCAAGTCTGTGTCAAAGTTGGTGCAATAGGGTTTCTGTGATCTGAATAAAAATAAAAAGTCTTTTTAAAAATCTTTCTCTGGTAGATTCATTTGTGTGACTGGAAACCTGTTCCTTATTTTTATTTTTTTATTTAAATAGGAGGAACCATATGTTTTTCAAGACTTTCGGTAAAATTAACTGTTCTTGAATGCTGAATTTCCCGCCTAAACGCACACAAAACCATAAGAGCAACAGTCCTGTCCCGGAAGTTAAAATCCCATTCATTTCATTCCATCGGCGAATTTAGTTTCAACAATAACTAATAAACCTTTAAAAACAGACCTAATGTGAGCTACGAGGTTTTTAGACGGTAAATGCATTATTTCAACTGAATTGATTAAAAATGTGTTTGATAGCGGAATTCATGGTAAACAACTACATTAGCCATGGTCCAGCAGAAAAAGACTTCTATCAGAGAATCACGTCAAACCAAGCCCGCGAAACGTGCTCCTATGACGCACACGCACTGTGAATGACGTAAACGAGACGGTGTCTTCACCCTTAACCTATTTGCAGATATCGGACTATTTTGCAATAAATGTAAAATTGACTGTTTCTATACTTATAATAACCTAAAATCAATAGTTTTATCTATTCCCTTCGTTTTTATTCAATTACGTAATTCGCAATGCTTCATGGGATTGTAGTTTGTGCCCTCAGTAAAGACGGTATGACTTTTGACATAAAACAAAGTTTGTGATGTTGTGATTCACCACGGAGCTGGTTGGTTTTGTTCATGGTGTACAACTCTTTAATGGGAAAAACACTTTGTGGCTGAATCACGCATGCGCATTAGCTGCAACAGCCTGAAAAACTGTATTTTATACCCTAGTTTTTCTATTCCAAATCAGCTTTAAACTCGATTTAAAATATAATCTTGACCAACCTTTTTGGAGTTTTCCAAAGATGGCAAGTCTGTCCATTCTGTGGCCTTAAGAGACTTTGGTATCTTGCAGCATTATCAGTGTAGTCCGATTCACGAAAGAACGACTAATTTTTTTTAAATACAGCGCGGCCAGTTTTGGGTCATTCCATTAAATTTTAGGTGAACATTTAAGATTTTATCAAAGAACTGAAAATTCGGTTTATACACAAGTTAATCCTTGTCTAATGCTACATTTTCCATACTTGTGTAAGTGGTTTACTCAAAACACCGACCCTAAAATTTTAATAGTGATGCTTGACTTTGCAAACACCAATAACAAGATTGTCAACAAATTTTCACACTGAACAGCAGCCATGTGAACTGATGAGAATTCGGTAACATTTTATTTCGCATTTTTTAAAAACAAGCAGTAAAAAAAAAAAAAAACAATTCGTATATTTTATATACACCTATCAGCCATAACATTGAAACCACCTGCCTAATATTGTGAAGGTCCCCCTTGTGCCGCCAAAATGCATCTCCAATTGCACAGAGCAGGTATCAGAGTTATCGTAGACTTCGGACAGACTGGTTTGAACTGACATTCTCCATTGACTCCTCTCATCAACAAGGTGTTTCCATCCACAGAACTGTCGCTCACTGGATGTTTTTTTGTTATTGGAGTAAATTCTAGAGACTGTTGTGTGTAAAAATCCCAGAAATACTCAAACCAGCCCGTCTGGCACCAACAATCATGCCACGGTCCAAATCACGGAGATCATGTTTTTCCCCATTATGATGGTTGATGTGAACATTAACTGAAGCGGCTGACCCGTATCTGCACCCACACAATTGGCTGATTAAAGAAATCGCATGGATGATTGTTGGTGTCAGACGGGCTGGTTTGAGTATTTCTGAGATTTTTACACACAGTCTCTAGAATTTACCGGAAACACCTTGTTGATGAGAGAGGTCAATGGACAGACTAGTTTGAACTGACAAAGTCTATGATAACTCAGATAACCACTCTGTACAATTGTGCTGAGAAGAATATAATCACTAAATGCTGTTCTGAGATGCGGGTTGGCGCTGTTTTGGCGGCACAAGGGGGACCTACACAATATTAGGCAGGTGCTTTTAATGTTGCGACTGATCGGTTTATCACATCTTGACTACGATGACTTGGGATGAAAAAGAAATCTTTGTTTCATAGAGTGAGAAACACACCAAGTCTCGCTTGATATCACCTGAAACAAAAATTTAATCGCATTAAATGAATTAAAACAACAGACAATGGGAATGTTCCAGATCAAAAAAATAAAGGCATTAAAAAAAGAGAAAATAATACAAAGTTACTCATTGAGTTTTAAAACACAGTAGTTACAACACCTGAAGTTTTCTTCTAATGCACCATTTTCCTCAAAAAGATCTTTTTAAATCAAAAATGTATGCAAAACAGGAAGTGCACACTCATGTAAAGACGTTTCCCTGGAGATGAGTCACATTAGCGTGAGGAAGAGGAAGGAGAGACGAAGCAGAGTTTAATTTTAGTTCATCAGTGTGGATCCAGCAGAAAAAGAAAGAAAGGGGAATACAGCTTTCGCAGAAGCCGTGACGCACGTCAATGAGCTCCAGAGGAGAGTCACGCAGCTTCCTGCTGGACACATGAAGGGAAGAGCAGAAGAATATCCGTCCTTTTGTCAGAGGACAGCGAGAGAATGGATGGACGAATCAGGGTTGATCAATAGTCTTTCACTGAGCCTGAAACATACATTTGTCAGATCAATGGTGTAGCATTCACATGATATACTTCAAAAGCATTTGTCATAGATATATACCATAAAATTAAACAATTTTGATGCATTTTTAACTAGCTCATTAAGTTTCCGAAATGGACAACTCGTGACTCCAGAATAAGGTGTTTAATAGCTTTTCTGATTTAAAATGAAAGCCCATGATTGGCATGTACCTGCTGGCCCTGAGGTGCTGCTCCCGGCTGTCCAGGTGTTTGTCCCGTCTGACCGTAATAAGCAGCCTGCTGTCTGTAGTATTCAGCCCATGCAGCACTGTAATCAGTCTGTCCTGCTGCAGCTGCGGGTCCTGCGGGTTGAGCGCCCCCTGCTGCCGGGGCCGCGCCTCCATCTGCTGCTGCTGACAGAAAAAAGGAATGACGCTTCGTCAACAAAAGTGCATGTTTGGGCCTCGGATTGTCGTGATACCGAAATGTCAAAATCCACCAATTCTTGATCTCAATTTCAGTATAAAAGACGCAATTAAAATCACAATAAATGTAAAGAGTTTGGATGTATTAAAATGACAGCATGTAGCACCCAAAGCACTTTCATATGCGGATCTTGAAGTTGAAGTGTGTAACTTTTTGGGTATTAAAAAAACACTACCGCCAATCGTAGCTTAATAGACAGAGACATCTATAAGTGAGCCATTCGTAGGTTAATTCTCTCAAACTTCACACTAGCCGCATTTCCACTAGCAGGCCAAACGAAGGTGTGCTAGTGCATGCCAGAGCAGTTTGCGTTCCCACGGTCACTTCCAGGGCATCATTGTGGTTCCTTGGGGCTTCCACTTGGCAAATGGCTAATGGACTTCTATATAACCCATGGGCCAAACAAGGTCAACTGGGCAGAGGCGGGGTCAATGTCAAAGGCGGAGTTTCACCAAACTTGCCAGGTTGTGTATATCCATCACACCATCGCACAGGTTTGTGAAAAAATTGTTAAGAGTACAAATCTGTCAAAATGCACAATGTACAAAGGAGTGTCCAAAGAAAGAACTTTCCATGGTTCGAGGTCATGGATGATGTGCTGGGACATCCTCCCCTCGGGATAACATAGCAGATAAAATCGGTGAGTTCAACACTGCTAGCTAGTTAATTTGATGTTTACATGCGGCGTATAAAGGGTAGTTTTTAGGGCAACGCTGCAGGGCTATTGGCCCGATGGTGGGAACAAAGATTGATTTTGGTCTCAATAGGAGTACATTCAAAATGGCAGACAGGAACTATGGCCGACCATGGCAAAGTGCGTATCGTCATACTCTGCATGATTCAAGGAATGTAAACAGAGCAGTCACAGGACGATAGGCCAAATTAGACGAACATAAGCATTTTTAAACACTTCGTTATTACATCTCGACCACAAGGTGGTGATGGCCTCAAGCTTTGTAGGTAACCTAAGGGCATGGTGCCAATGATGCATACCAAGTTTCGGAACATTTAACAAATACTATTGTGTTTGTAAAATACATTTAATTTTGTTGTAAAACAAACTGGTCTACGGCCAATATGGCCGACATGGGAAAATGTGGTCTCATTCCACTCGGTATGCCCCAAGAAATCTAAAAAGAGACCAGTCTTGTGATTTTAGGCCAAACTATTTAGAAGCTACAAGCAAAAAAAGGCATTTCATATCTGAACCACTAGGTTGCGCTGTGCCTAAACTATGCAGGTACTTTCAAGTCATGATGGTTATGACCAGGGATGCACTAACACACGGGCTAATGCTCAGAGACCTACAACCCCCATGAGGACCCAGCTCACTGCCATGGAGACCATTCCCCCCCATCCATGTTTGGAGGAACGAGTTTAATCGCTTTCAGCGGGAGATGCAGTTGTTGACGTGGTGACAGTGCGCAACCGTTAAAGGCTTCTGTGTAGTGCCTGTTCAGTGCACAGGTAAAATCTAAAATGGCAGAACATCTAGTCGGGTGGAAATTGTAACCACTCAAACTGTCATGAGCCAAGAAATCAGACATTTTTATTCTAGGACAAACGGTTCAAAAGCATAATGTGAGTGAAACTTTGGACAGTTGGTGGCGCTAGAGGATTTGAGCTAGAGGCTCCACACTTGCCACGAGGACCGTTCAGACCCTCCCCTACAAGTTTGCCAAATTTCACAACATTTTACCATACGGATCTATGGGCTAATATAATATAATAATATTAATAACACTAACAGAAGCAGTAGGGGCTCTGCACCTTCAGTGCCAGGCCCCTAATAATAAAAATAATCATAATAATAATGTGAAAACAAAACAACAGCAACATGACCAAATTAATATTCATGAGCCAAGCCTTCAAAAGCCAAAGGATTTCAGGGTTCACACAGAAATCACCGAATGAAAATTCAGGACATTTAAGTGCTTTTTCCAGGGCCACCAATTGTATTACAAGTGGCATGAACAGTATTTACTAGTCAGAAACTCGTAATTACATTAGTTCCGATATGGCATGAAATGACCATTAATAAATGTATAAGAGGGAACCGGCCAGGAAAGACAATGTGCTACAGGCCCTTCGCCAAGGGGGGGCATTGGGGGGCAGTGCCCCCCCAAATGATTTCTTGTGCCCCCCCCAAATTACTTGGTGTGTTCCCCTAATCGTTTGATATTAAAAGTCTACGATTGTGATCATTTTCACTTTCTCATCAAGTTGTTTCAGCAGAACTTATCTCACAGGAAGAGTAATATCTACAACGGTAGATATGCATAACACATACACATTATCTTCAGAAATGATTCAGAAAATTCATTACTCAACGCATTATTACACAGAACGTAACTTTAAATATAATTATATTCATAAATGACTGTTAAAACATCCCAAAACAGCACCCAAACATTGCAAAGACCTACTCCATTAATTATTCAAATACAACAGCCAATGGCAAGTCTCCAGCAGCAGACCTTTCAATATGTTATTTTTGTGTTAGTAGTTTTATTTATTCAAATTACAATATGCAGTTTGTGTGTAAGTATATATATATATCATATAAATCATGCAATTCATTTAGTTAAGCATAGAGAATTGTTTATACGTAATTCCTTTGCGCAGCTCAGCTGCGCATTGCATGCGATCTCAGAATCAAATTTTGGCGGTTTTGTAGACCTAAGTTCCGCACCTTCAAAACGGCAGCGCACAGTAAATAAGAATTTACACCAGTATTTCGTTGAAGAAACAACAGGACAAAGGACAATGACAAACCAGAGCTACGAAGGCTTTATTACAGTGCACTTGACACACTTCTTGGAGAAATCAACCATCGCTCGGTGAGCGCAACACACAGCTTGCGCAATCGCTGATTGCTTGAACCCAGAGAGCGATCAATTTTTGAATCGAAGTTACTTCAGCACATCATGTCATTAACAAAATCAACCATCGTTGAGACAGAATGTATTGTTGCTAAACAGTTTATTTCTACACAAATAAACAAAGAAGGAAACGCGAAACTGACAACACAAAATCTCCTTTCAAAGTACCACAAAACATTAGAAGCAATGCCAAGTGTACTAACAGCTTTGAAGACCGGATTGACGCTTGGTGCTTCAACCGCAATGTGTGAAAATTCATTTTCAGTTTTGAGGAATGGATTCACCGACCACAGACGTTCTATGCGGCACACGCAAGGCCCAGCTCATTCAGCTGGCATTTGAGAAGGATCTCACACGCAAGTGTCAACATGAATGGAAAGATAATGTTCTTCGGAGATTTCACTCGGAGACCGCCGCCTTCAACTATTTTAATCAATTGTGAATACAATGCTTGCCTGCTTCATTGCTAAATTTTTATTGCAGTATGTTATGCATTGCTTTTATTATTGTTGTGTTGTTCTTGGATCCAGCTGGTTAGCCATGCTCTTTTGCTTTCATTCAAAAGAAAAAATATCCAGAGAGATACAAAGAGATACAAGAGAAGAAAGAGAGAAAGAGAGAGAGAGAGAGAGAGAGAGAGAGAGAGAGAGAGAGAGAGAGAGAGAGAGAGAGAGAGAGGATAAAACGTATTGCTTAACAAGAGCTGAAGTCTCTGTGTATAACAAAAAAAAAAAAGAATTTTATTGCAGTATGTTATGCATTGCTTTTATTATTGTTGTGCTGTTGGTGGAAACCAGGAGCTTTTGTGACTGGTGTTTATGAAGTGTTGTAGAGTCATAAATCAAATTGGTTTTGGTGTAGTTTTAGGTTGGACTTGTAATGATATGCATTACGTTGATTGTGCTTGTTACTCAAGAAAGCCACTAGATGGCACTGTGTTGTGTATGTGACGAACAATGCAGATTAACAAAAAATATAGGCTACTAGAAATGTTAAGAGAAAATAAACAGAAACGTTGAGATCATACGGTGAAGTATTTTATTTGAATAATTGAACAAAACAAGCCTATTGTGGTCTATTTTAAGTTATAGCCTAATATGGGTTGTTGTTTTGGTCTGTCTCAGATCATTAAAAAAAGTGTGCCCCCCTATGAAAATTAAATGCCCCCCCATTTGGTTTGTTCTGGCGACGGCCCTGATGTGCTACATAGTTGCACTACCAATATAACAAATTTTTCAATATTGCAAATGTTTTTCACATTTTTGCATTAACTTGGTATTGTTCTGGTACTCTCCCAAGTATTTACACACACAAGCACACTGTGTCTTACCCATCTTCTTGTAATACTCCTCCCAGGCTTTAGTGTAGTCGGGTTGAGCAGCGCCCGGAGCAGCTTGATTCTGGTCTGCAGTTGCAGGAGCAGCCGGCTGGCCCGCTGGCGCCTGTCCTGGCATAGCGGCACCTGCAGGTTGCTGGTAGTACTGCGCATAATAAGCCGCCCACGCTGCATTAGGATCTGCAGCGGCCTTACCTGAGAGAGAAATTAACCTCTTACAATCACAGACTTACAAGTGTGTAGTGTTTTGTCAGTAGATCAACCACTCCACAGAAACTACACGTGGCTCAAGGTTTATTAGGTGAGATACTATTAAAGCCATTAAAGAGCCAATTAATATCCACTGATCAAAGGCAGGAGATAGAGTGAGGGCCAAGTATTAATCTAGAGAGCATTTGATTGGACCCTTCTTGTTTCGTTTCTTTACCCAAAGAAAAAACCTGCCAATTATAGATTCCTAACATATTTGTTAGGAATCTATAGGTGTACATTAGCGTTTAGAAGCTACTGCACATGGACTAAAAGCCACAAAACTGTGTTTACTCACTGGGATCATGTGGCTGCCACTGCTGATATGTGTTTCCCCAACCCTGAGGATACTGACCGCCAGGAGGCCCTCCACTGCAAAGAGAGAAATTATTATTATTACCATTTTCTTGAGCATGTATAGCATTTATGAAACTATAGCCTAAATCATTATTTAAAAGAGGCTATTAAGACTAGCATCAGAAATTGTTTTTTCTATTAAGGGGCGATATTCAGTGAAACACACCGCGTCCACCTCCGCTTGTGCTGCTCTCATCACTGCCGCGATCGGCCGAACAAAAACAATGCTTCTTCACACAACACTGAAGTTAAACAAATCATTCTGGATCTGCGCGAATCACGTAAATGAACTATTTTGGATTCAAAATGGCAAAGTTCTAAAAAAGGTGACTAGTTTGCAGGAATATAAAGGAGTCATAACATGAAGAATCAAATTTGCCTCGGTCTTTTGCCATAAGAGGTTATTGTACTAATATATATATATATATATATATACACACTTCAAGTTTCAGAACTCAAAACTTTCCCTCACAGCAAAGAGCATTTGTTGAAATCAAGCTGCCAAAATGACTTGTCTCTACTTCCTCCAAATTGTGATGTCACAATGTGGCAGACATTTGCATCTGACCACCTTCACAACACCACCTCAATGCCTACTTTACTTTCATAAGTTCATCGGTCATTACTAAATGCAATACTGACTGTTGGGGTCCTCCAGGGGGTCCAGGTTGGTATGGATTTGGGTTGTAGGGGCCCATCGGTCCAGCAGGTCCTGGCCCACCTGGTCCGGGGCCAACAGGGCACAAGGGTCCCTACATAAAGCAGCACACCAAAATCAACCCAGTTCAAACCATCAAGCACCTTTATAACTGAAGACAAAACGCACATGTCTTTTTACCGAATCCATTAGCTTACCTCGATTTTGTCCTCAATGAGTTGTTTGGCGTGGTCAATCTGTTGAGGTGCCCCCCTGATGATAAACAGCTTAAAGTTGGGATCGCCGTTGGGCGGCGGCTGACGAGAGATCTCCACAAACGCTCCGGTCTGTTGGTTGATCGCCTTCACGTTCTCACCTCCTCGGCCAATGACGAGGCCACACTTGTGAGCGGGGATAGAAAAGGTCATCTCGCCCCCAGGGGGACCCCAGTTGCCTGGACCACGTCCCCTGCCACGGCCACCCGGAGGCATACCTGTGCCAGGAGGCCCAGAGGGACCCTAAGAACACAAAAAAAAATTGTAAATAATAATCAAGTGATGCGAGTCGCCAGAATAGCACATTCATGACGCTTCAGACGACACAGAGTCCAGATAAGTAAAATATTACAGTTTACTTCCAGATAAATTGAATCTCAAGATCACTCACCCCTCCGCCTTCCTCCCGCACTCTGATGCTCTGAAGAAGTTCATTGATGATACTGGCGGCGTGTTCACAGCGGTCGGGAGGTCCCATTACATAAGCGATCTTATCCGGACCAGTATTATCATCTATACAGTGAATGAGAGATGCACATTCAGTCTAAGGATTAAGTTCAGATTTGGCACAGCAAGTCAGAACAGGCTGAAGGTCTGTGCCAAGTTTGCTGGATGTAGCTCTAGAAAGTTCTAAGAAATTTGGGTCTCCTAGACGTTTGCACAACAACAGAAAAACAGGGTTTAATTAAATAATTCAGGCTGAGCGCGCAAACGGACCTGGTTTAAACTGTATCCTCACGCCGGCATCGTTCTGAATTTTCTTGATCATCTCTCCACTTCGGCCAATCACAACGCCCACCGAGTGACGTGGCACAGGCACCTGTCCAATCAGAATGGGATTAATGCATTCAGATTCATACAGAGTGCTTGTTTTCTAATGGGGGGAAACTGCAACAGTTTAACGGTTTAAAGAGAATTGCAATTTAACAGACCTCAATTCCACTACCACCACCACCTCCTCCTCCTCCTCCACCACCACCACCACCGCCGCCTCCGCCCATCTGAGAGCCAAACTCGTTTCTGTCAAATCCAGAGCGATCCCTCTCTTGCAGAATTTCCTGCACCATTTCACGTGCTTGCTGGAGAGAAAGACAAATGATATGACCTCTCAGTAAAGCTAAACTAGACAATGAGAAACTGTTAAGAGTGTGACGGTTCAAATTAGTACGGGAAAACACAGATTTGTTGATTTAAGGAATACTCCGGGTTCAATAAAGGTTAAGATCGATTGACAGCATTGTGCATCACAATGGAAGTGAACGAGGCAAATTTGGTGTTTAAAAATGCAGATGTTAACACACATCGTTTGTCTTGTGGCTATACGTTTGAAACAGTGAGTATTTTAACGTTTACAGATTTCACTCCCATTGTTAGAGTCGAATAAAATCTCTCTGCCATGCGTGCTTATTACCAGTCGATCGTGAGACAACCACTGCTTGATCTCGTTTACATGCCAATAGGAAAAGAGCAGAGAGAAAATACACAAATAATGACAATCTTAAAGGTCACTTGATTTGACTGGCTGACCGGCTGCTAGTGTTGCATGCTTCGAGCCGGTGTGCTCAGAGCGCTCGCTGAGTTTCGGTAATGCAGATGCACACCTGAACGGTACAAAACCCAACTTGATGTGCCATTAATATAAACAGTCATTTATGTCTAAAGAGAACATAACATCAGGACAAAAGTGGAATTGAATCCATATTCGATGTTTGTAATACGCTTTTGCTCTTATCTTTTTTATTATGTTGCAGCATCAAAACGGTTATTGAGAACAGTCAAACTGCCATCATATAGAAGCAAAAAAGACACTTAATTATCCATCTTAGTTCAATCAATACTTTAAGTTTTAAACATTGCCTACAAAAACATCTGCCCAGCTAAAGCCTAGCGTACACTACACGACTCAAGCTCGTCTCACTGAGGTTTTGAGTCGGCGACGAGAAGTCTCATATGTTGTGCGCACACTTCTGCGACATATCCCGAAAAAGTCCCAGACGCTACACTTCAAAACAGATGATATCTAGACGTCTTGTCATGTGTGAGACAGACAATGGCTGCCACAGCCAATGAAATATACAGGAGCGCTAGAGGAGAGGAAGGTATTGGAAGAAAAAAAATAGAAAGTAAAAGCACACCGTCTTTACTGTTTTTATTTAGTTTTTTTAAATAACAGGGCGGACCACTCATGTTTGATGACGTCACAAATAAACTGCTAGAGTTAGGGAGCGAAATTCGATAAGATTTGTCCACTTTAAACATTCAGAAATTGGGTTGAATATAATAAAACCAGAGTTTAAACTTTGCCAGTTTCATGCAGATTTTTAAGCTAAATAACAGCACGATCAGAAAATATTAGAAGCATTTTCTGTTTGTTTTATGCATGTATAAGCTGCTGTCTTGTTAATTTGTGTTTTGTTCAATAAGAGAAGTAAATGCATGAGCATGCACAAGAACTTCACAACATTTTTCAGTGTCAGATTTCAACACGTGGGGGACAAAGCTGTGAGAAGCATGCACATCGAAAGCTCACGGCACTAAAATAACTGTGAATTCGGCTTTAACCTCAACTCGTGCATTTTTTGGGCTGCCACCTGCCATTCTTCACTAGCTAACTAGGGAGTGGAGTGGTGTAGTGGTCTAAAGCACATAACTGTAATCAGAAGGTTGCTGGTTTGATCCCCACAGTCACCACCATTGTGTCCTTGAGCAAGGCACTTAACTCCAGGTTGCTCCAGGGGGATTGTCCCTGTAATAAGTGCACTGTAAGTCGCTTTGGATAAAAGCGTCTGCCAAATGCATAAATGTAGCTGCCAAACATTTGTAATTTTTTCAGAACACCCCCCAAATAATTAAAGTCTCCAATAACTCTTTCAATCTTATGATGAATATCATTTTTTGTTATTGTTGTCCTAACTTTGTAATTCTGGTTCTGTTAACACCAGCTGCCTCCAAAAAGCCTCATTTTATTCCACTAGATCTTTCCTCAATCCTCTTCCATCACAAAATGCCCAATGTTTAATCCAATATCTCGGCCTCTGAGTGGACTACAAGCTCAATTAGAAAGCAGAGTTTCTCCCCGTTGTGATGTTTAACATTTTATAATCAATAGTCAATAACATTTCCAGTTATTTGTTTAGCATGCTTTTCCTGCTGAACCGCATATTTTGTTCTGGACATCCAAGATGTAACATTGGATTATTCACACAAGCAAACTCACAGACACGTAAAAATTGGCAAATTTTTTAGAAAACTTCTTACGGTAAAAGATAAAGTTTTTAGCTATTTGAGGCTCACAGCAGCAGTTATAAGCGCATTAAAGAGACAGATTAATTTATTCATAAATTTTTTTTATCCCCCTTCCTCCCGATTTGGAATGCCAAATTCCCACTACTTAGTAGGTCCTCATGGTGGCGTGGTTACTCGCCTCAATCCGGGTGGTGGAGGACAAGTCTCAGTCATCTCCGTGTCTGAGACAGTCAATCTCCGCATCTGATCATGTGACTCGTTGTGCAAGACTCATGCTACTCTCCACGATCCACACACAACTCACCACACACCCCATTGAGAGAGAGAACCACTAATCACCACCACGAGGAGGTTACCCCATGTGACTGTACCCTCCCTAGCAACCAGGCCAATTTGGCTGCTTAGGAGACAGTTTTGTAAAGACGTAATGATTGATGTCCTTATGAAATCAGAGACTCTCCCCTCAAAAACCCATACACAAGAGGTCAAAAGAGATGACCTCGCTTGTACAATTGTGATCGGAGAACTCAAAATGCATTTTAATACCGGGTGTACACAGGGCTTCAGTCTGGGACGAATGGTCGCATCGTTAAAACGCCCCCGTCTGCGATTAGTCCAGTATTGTGCACACCAGCACAACAGAAAACAAGACTGAGTCTCAGGGCGCCTACTGCACGTCGTGTAGTGTGCACTTGGCCGTACACACTTATACATGACTTGTCTTACACCTAACTAACTGATTTCGGCATCATGTTCATGCTGTATAGCCCCAGCAGAGCCTGGTTTCCCCCAAGACTTTTTTTCTCCACTAACTAACATCTCATGGAGCTTTTCGTTCCATGCCACAGTCGCCTTTGGCATGCTCACTGCGGGCCTAAAGACAAAAACATCAAGGTATGATTTTCAGTTTCAAAGAGTTTAAGCTGCTCAATGGGGACGACATTACAGACATCACAGTATGACTTTCTGTAAAGCTGCTTTGAAACGATGTGTATAGTGAAATGCGCTATACAAATAAAAATGACGACATGACTGGAAGTTTCAGTTCCCAGCCCTTGTGTGGTTTGGTCGCTGTTAGGGGTGCACATATTAGATGAATAGCCGACACTTCAACACTGATATTGATCCAATGCAAAACCGCTCTTACCTGCACTTTGTAGGGATCTCCAATGATGCGCAGTGGTTTGTCCATGTTCGGGCCCTGAGAAGCGTCCTGAATCAAAATCATCTTCACACCAGCTCGCTCCTGAAACGCACACATTAAGTAAAGCCAAGAGGTACGAACAATATATTCTTCACTCCAAGACACCTAACTCACAAACCTGCAGCTGTTTAATAGTTTCTCCTCCTTTGCCGATGACCAGACCCGCTTTCCCTGCCGGAATGATCATTTCTTGCATGTGCCCGCTGCCATTGGTCGACTCGTGGAAGGAAGGGGGAGTGCCCCGCCCCCGAGACACAATGTCATCCAATAGCATTTTGGCCTTCCTGAATGGAGAGGTCAAAGGTCAAAGCTCCAATACACAGATTGACAGTGATGTTATTTTATTTGCGTCATAAGAACAAACGTACTGGATGGATTCAGGAGAGCCGGTGAGACACACGCTCCTTTCTGGGAGACCTCCGCTGTCTGAACACAAACATCAAGTTCCATCATGCCCAATAAATGTAAACATGTAGCTATGAGAGCAAAACTAAAGAATTAAACATATCGATGTTATATAGTTTGAACATGCATTGACTCACCTGGAGCGATCTGAACTTTACAGCCTGACTCTTGCTGGATCTTACTGATCTGTTCTCCACCCCGACCAATAACTACAGAAAGATGCACACATTAATACATATAGATGAGCTTTCACCCTAAATTACAAAGAAATCCATTTTACCCGAGTAAATCAATCGGTCTGAGGTCTCATAGTTCTACTGCCTGCTATACTGGCATTTCGTGGTTCTCTCTGGGATCGAGTCACATTTAGCTGGTTTTCAACATCTCTAGCCATAAACGCTGTGTTTTTGGAACGCTTTGTTGAGTTAAATGTCGTTTGTATTGTTGAACAAACGCATCGAGACACCTGCGCTTCGCTCCGTCCAGCTGGAGTTGCACTTACTGCCCCCTGTTGACTGAGACTCAAAAAACATGGAAGCACTTCAAGGTTTATTTGCTCCGTTGTAAAGCTGCACGGCTTGAACAAAAACTCATTGTTAATTGAACTGCAATATTATAGGAGAAAAAACAAAAAAACTGGCGATTCCAATTTTTGAACAAAAATTGGTAATGTTTTGCCGACACTCTTGGACCTAGAAAAACAGCGAAACTCTGACCTCTTTTACCACAAACAAATACAACAGTGAAACATAGAATAAAAAAAATAAAGTCTTCATTATATTCACAATAGCCCCATTTCCACTATCAGGCCAAATGAGGGCCTGCTAGTGCCAGTGCCAGTCATTTCCGTGGCTTCATCGTGGCTCCTCAGGGCCAACAGCCCGCCAATTACCCTTGGGGCAAACAAGGCCAACCGGGGATTGAGGCCAGTTCAGTGTCAAAGGCAGAGTTTTGCAGAACTTGCCAGGATGTGTATCCAGCGCACAAGGTACAGTTTCGGGGAATAAAATGCACAGTACACATCCATTAAAATGCCCAATGGGTAAAACGGTGCCCAAGAAATTACTTTCCATGGTGTGCTGGAACATCCCGCTGTAAGTGACCACTCGGGTACCACTAGATAACATGATACCTCAGCTTGAGCATCAGCCTTGCTTGTGAAATGGGCCGGGTGTATTACGTTGGCAACGCAGTGGCATATTTTTGGGCAACGCTGCAGAGTTAGTTGCCCGATGGTGGAAATGAAGATCGAGTTTGGTCTTGCAGCGTGAGATCTGAGTCTTTTGGCCCTTGCTGCTCATATGATATCCCTGGCCCGGCTGGCCCTATAGTGGAAAAGCAGCTAATGTACCGGTCCACTATGTACTTGTTTTTGTTCACTTTGTGATAGGATCTCAGCCTACTACTGATCATTATTATTTTTTGGAACTCCGTCAATATTAATGTTATAATATTAAGATGATTATCATTATTAGACAATAGTAATACTTTTGTTCAATCTCAAAAACGCTTTTATTTTGGCAGAGTTTGAGTAGCTGAATTCACAATAACCGTTTAATGCACTCATTTTAACATCGTCCATCCACAAATACCCGGTGCCATGGGGTGTATTATTTGTACATTAACTTCTAGCAGCCAGGCACGTGTAGAATTATGCAAAAGTGAATCGGGAGCGCTTTAAAAATGGCGTACTTGAGGCATTCAAGCAAATGGAAACAAACCCGGGGCACATCTGTTATTTGCCATTTAGTCATTTAAAATGCAGACCGTTGCTGTTTAACAAGGTCATATCGCAGTTTACATTTTATTTCAAATAACTTTAGAGCCCGGGGTAGCTCCACCCCTGGAGTCGTGAGTTTGAACCCAGGGCGTGCTGAGTGACTCCAGCCAGGTCTCCATAGCAACCAAATTGGCCCGGTTGCTAGGGAGGGTAGAGTCACATGGGGTAACCTCCTCGTGGTGGTGATTAGTGGTTCTCTCAATGGGGCGTGTGGTGAGTTGTGTGTGGATCGTGGAGAGTAGCATGAGCCTCCATATGCTGCGAGTCTCCGCGGTAACGCGCTCAACGAGTCACATGATCAAATGCGCGGATTGACGGTCTCAGACGTGGAGGCAACTGAGACTCGTCCTCCTCCACCCGGACTGAGGAGTCACTACACCACCACGAGGACTAAGAGCGCATTGGGCATTCCAGATTGGCGATAAAAGGGGATATTCAAAAAAATATTAAAACATAGAATTTTATAGAATTGCACAGAATTAACACATTAAATTTCTTTACTGATTTAATTAAATGTGCCGATTAATAAACTAATTAGTTACAATGTAATCGCATATCAGTCAATCCTGAGAAAAGCTCCAAATATAAATTTGGTATTTTATAATAAAAATAACTAAATATATAATTTAGACAATTCAATATCATCATATACATGTATTGTGGCATTAAACATGCATTTAGACAATACAAAAAGCGCTTGCAAGTCAAAATATTGCTTGTTTTACTTGCATATCATTGAACTTTACCCTATTATCTCCCTACTTCCCTCTGCGCAACTTTAATTGTTAGTGCAGTTTAATTGTTTTCATATAATTTGCATAAATTAACAAGTTAAATTGACAGCCCTACTATAACAATTATATTTATTTATTTATATATATATACACACACACATACATACACACACACTTGTTTTTTTTTAAGGCTGTTGACAGGTTCCTTTTTTTTATTTTAAGGTGAAATGTGATCCGGACATGCTATTGAAGCAGTGCATTATGGGTAGCATGAACTTACTGAGGCCGACCATTCCATCAGGCACTCTGTAGTCCTCTGTGACAGTGGAGGGACGGATACTGTACGAACAAACAAATGTAACAGTCAACATCAATAACTAAACGCTTCTAGCACTAAAACTACATTTAATCCTCAAGTTCTCAACACTCTGTACTCAACACTTAAGGTATGTTCAAATCACTAATCCACAAGTATGAGCAAAATGAAGAGCTGATGACATACACCAGTAATGAACGGACAGTCTTACCTCTGCTGTGAAAGGGCAGCCAGCTGAGCTCCAATAGCTGTGGATGAGACATGTATAAAATCATTGCTCTATAAATACACACACACACATTTGCTTTGAGTCATGACGGGTGCATAGAAACGAACAACACATACACAGGGCAGCAGCGCTGTCCCTGTCCGACGCCATCTTCTTACTCTCTGGTTGATCTAATGTGGAAAAACACAAAACCTGATCACAACTCGCTCAAAGAGAATCAGACAGATCAGTTCATATCTCGAATTCTGCTGTACCTCCATCATCCAGTGATCGCTTCTGAGCTGTGAAAGGGTATCCCTCTGCACCTCCGTTATTGCTCATGGGGGGACCAGAAACGTCACCACCAATCTTCGCTGCAATCTAGAAAACAGACAAAAATGACCACTTTGGTTTTGTTTAAATGCTATTTTGTATTTCATAGAGAAAACCTGGAGCTAAATCAAAATGAAAGAATGGATGGATGTATAAAAGGAGGATGTTGGGAATCTGGGTAGCTCAGCGAGTATTGACGCTGGCTAGCACCCCTGGAGTCGCGAGTTTGAATCCAGGGCGTGCTGAATGACTCCATTTTGGGGTGGCTGTGGCTCAGTTGGTAGAGCGGGTCGGCCACTAATCGCAGGGTTGGTGGTTCGAACCCCCCCCCCACATGACTCCACATGCCGAAGTGTCCTTGGGCAAGACACTGAACCCCAAGTTGTTAGCAATGGCAGGCTAGCACCCTACATAGCAGCTCTGCCGCCATTGGTGTATGAATGGGTGAATGAGTCACAGTGTAAAGCGCTTTGAATAATGTTAAGGCTTAATAAGGTGCTTTATAAGTGCAGACCATTTACCATTTTAAGCACTGTTGACATTAACAGGCCTGGAAAGCACATTAAAGAAATAGCTACCCAAACAAACTCATCGTTTGCTCACCCTCATGCTATCCCAGATGTGACTGACTTCTGCAGGACACAATGCAAGTGATTGGTGACCAAAACATTGAAGCACATAAAGGCAACATAAAGAACAGACCAAAATAGGTTTTTTTTCTTTTCTTCTTTCCCCTTTCATCCCCATTGCAGTCTCTAGGCACAATCATGGCCATAACCAGCTATGAGGTCACTGGAGGTCCACACCTCTGTACATTTTTCATAATAAAAAATCTATTTTGATGCCATGTACAACTGAAACTAAATTAAACAAAAAAGAAAACAAGTGGTTGAAATCCCTTTAAGTGTCTGCATGCATGTTTAATTTTGTTGGGACAGTTGGCTGGATTCTTTAGTGCCCGCAAATACTACAAGAGTGTGACTAAATGCCGCTACCTGAAGCGGCGACCGGTCTCACTGATCTGATGAACCTGCTCTGCGCTTGTGGCGGTCCCAAAGTTACAGTCCATCATATTAAATTAGTGACGAAGTCAACAGGAAAACATTGTCCCATTCACAAAGGTAATTACAGGCGTTTCATTCCTCAAATCAACACCCTTATAGAAATATACCTGACCGTTACTATAGTAACATTAACTGTAGTAGTACCTGCCAAAAATCGTGTATATTTAAAATAAATGTTAATATTATTAGCTAACATGTAATATTGTATATTAGGGCAATAAAAGTGACTTTTATGGAGGTTGTTTTTATTATTTCTACATGTGTTTAGGATATTGTTTTTCATTACAAATTCCATATTTATTTTTTTATTATAAATTAATTATACATAATTACATCTAACCATGGTGATTATTTTTTACCCGTGTTTAACATGATCTTACCAATACCACAGTTAAACTCTGGATACTACGCACGTACAATGGTAAATTGTCATAAACGCAAATACAAAGCAGAATTCAACAAAAAGGATTTAAAGTGCGGAAACTCATGAATTATGACGTTTTCTCCTCTGTAAATATGTTCCTTTCTAATTAACTTTACTTGAAAAAGGCGAATTAAAGGTGCACTCTTTGTTCAAGTCATCTTGGACTGACAGTGACACCTAGTGGAGTGGATGCTGCATCATTCAACCATGATTCATTTAATCCAAGAGTGAAAGTGTCCAATAACAAGACACATGTTCTAAACGATTCTAAAATGGCCGCCCCCATGAGGGCACCCCTGCCCCATGTAGAATAAAACAGCTTTTATAAGGTCACAGATACGACGGGAGTCCTCATCTCGTGATTTTATACATGCGTTTCAAAATTATAATTAATTACTTTAGGGGTAACGTATTTTTAAAGGGGAAAAAAACTGCTGAGTGCACCTTTAAATAATTACGAGTCTGGCGAAAGGAAAACAAATGATTGTTTGGGATAATAGAGTTAACATAGCCCTAGATAAATTAGTTGTTAATTAACTTTTGCTGGTTTTTCTATCGTTAGAGTAATGTATTTTATTGTCAAAAATATGCATTTCTACGTGACAAATTCAGTATTAATATTGTTAACTTTATTTGCGATTAAAAAATTAATTCAGTATTATTGGTTTCTGTCCTTTAGTATTGAGATTTAATTCTTATGTATAGATTATGTTGCGTTTGTGGGTGTAACTTTGGTAAAGGTCTCGACACCTCACCGTGGACCTCACACATTTTCAAACCCTGGTTATGGCCCTAGGCACAATCATGATATTTTATGCTTGATTAAACTTCCCAGTGCTTGCCGCATGCACAGAGCACTAGGTAGTTAAATCAAAATGTAAAAAATTATAGTTTTAAAATGACAAATGAGATCCATTTTGATCTGTTCTCACACAAACCTGATTAGATTGCTTCAGAAGATATAGATTTAACCACTTGAGTCTTATGGGTTCATTTTAAGCTGCCATTATGTGCTTTATGGACCTTCAATGGTTTGGTCACCATTCACTTGCATTGTATGGACCAACAGATTTTAGATATTCTACAAAAAAACTCTGTGTTCAGCAGAAGTCAAACATTTAAGGAAGTACACCAGTGTTGAGTGTAATGCACTACCAAGTATTAACTGTAATGAAATTACTTTTTCATTGAAAAGTAATGGATTACTCTTAATTGTTCAGTAATTTAATCATAGTTACTTTGATGTAACTGCATTAAATACTGTATAGACGCTAGAACAAGTCTATATAAAACAATAGGGAATTTAAAATTGAAATTTAACATCTAAATTTTTGTTTTCTAATTTAACGCCGCCCCTTTAAATTCTTTGGCCAGCTCATGAATAATTTATTTGATTTAATATGCTTTATTTGAAAGAATTAAAAGAACAATTTCATCTCGATCCTTGTATTTTTCATCTGGTCGAGGTTGATCAGGGTTTTTATAAAGTAATTAATAATAATTAATGCAATTACTTTTCAGACAGAGTAATTAGTACAGTAATCTGATTACATTGTAGAAGATGTGATCAGTATTCTTTGAAATACTTTAGAGTACCATATAAGTAAATGGTAGTACCATTGTTTTAAAGACATACTTTAGCATGGTATTTTTAGTAGTACCTTGGTACCACTTAAATAACATAGTAGCACTCATTCAATACAATAATGGTATAAATCAAAGTGCTACTATATTAATAACGTTTTATCACTACAGTAATCTTTGTACGGGTAACTAGTTTTCAGATATTAGTATTACAACATGGGCGATCTCATTGTCCCGCACGCCGGCTCATGTGCCCGAGGCCCGCTGAGCCACAAACGCGGCCCGCGCTCAATCCCGCACTGCGGATTACTCACCTGCCGGGCGCGCTGCACTGCATCAGCGAACGCGTCTTTCTTGATTCCACCGGCTCCAAGAGGCGCTCCGGTCCCGGACGACGGCACCGCGCTATATTCAGACATGCTGTCCGTGCGGAGGTGCGAGGCGTTCAGGATGAGGCGGTAAGTCTAGGCCGAGCGGTGGTGCGCAGACGCGGGAATACAAGCTACACAAACGCATGGGCGGGACAAAAGAGCCACAGAGAGCTGAGAGACGTCTCCTATAGGCGCTCTTAATCATGAGCCGTTGGGCTGGCCAATCAGAGAGCAGCTGGAAGAGGGCGTTGTGTGATCATTGGATGTGCTTTGCGGGAGCCAATCAGAACTCAAGAATTGACCAATGAGGTTCAAGAAAACGCTTATTGACAATAATAGACGTGTGGATCAGCAAATAGGCATTATTTCTTGGTGGTTTTATGGATTTGCGAAATATAGTTTCCGTGTAGAACAGACAAGCACACACACCAGCACACTGCAAGAGAACAAGGCCTTTTCTAGCGGGCCTCAACGAAAATATCCAATCAAGACTCTATACATTTTAATTTAATAATTTAATATACATAGATTATTTGCATGTATTCAATAAAAAGATGTAGTTTGCTTTTTAAGAAAAAAAAAAACGCACAGAAGAACCGCAAAAATAGACAATGGTCATATAGTTGTTTTGTTTACATCCAAATAAGAACAGCAGCCTATTCATGTTTACAGAAACCTTGGAAATTAAACATACCCAGAGAGAATCTGCTGCCATTTTATTATACTTTCCACACTATTTTTATAAAAATCTGTGTAATTCATCAGAATAGATGTAAACATGTTAAAATGTTCAAAATTTAGGTGAGAGAACTCATATTCATGAAAGAAAACATTAAAAGGTGCACTCCATAATATTTTTTAATTGCTTAAAATGTCGTATTGGACGTGCACTGACACCTAGCGGTTATATTCGACTGGTCATGTGATCAAAACATGGCAGCCTACATGAGGGGACCCTCTCCATGTAGAATAAAACAGCTTTTTATAAGGTTACTGATATGCCTGGAGTCTACATCTCATTTACAAATTACTATTTATTATTTTGTGAGTAAAACTCTTTTAATGAGGAAAAAGTCAGGTGGCAATAAAGTTAATAGCATATTGACCTAAAACTGGCCCTAACAAAAGGTCATTTAAAAAATCAAGAAACCACACATACACTCTCACATTTGTTGGTTAATAAGGCATTCTGCTCCTGAACATATGTAAACTGCACACTTAAAGTCCTTCAGTTGTTTTGAGAGTGTAGAAAAGCAGAACGCCAACATTGCAACATAAGTCTTGATAACACACACCCCTTTGTGGCATACGGTTTGAGTTTACATGTTAGCATTAGCATCTAGCTACATTCACCACCTTAAAACGAACTATTATTTCACTTTATGTTAACATTTAAAAAGTGCTTTAGCAGCTCCGGCCTCATATACCTTAGGCACTTTTCTTCACCTGAAAAAGTCGAAGGACAACCGTCACAAACCGTAGCACAATGGGTTGTGGGCAATGTTAGCCAAAAAACCATGCATGGATGCACACTTTGAAAATCCACCAGATAAAGTATAACATTTGGGCACATACTATATTATAAGATAATATGAGCCTCATTCAAGAATCATAAGAAAGACGTTGTTTTAAATAGGTTGTAAAACCGTTCTTACGTGAATTATCACATTCAAGTCAATATAACAGTTTACGCAAGAATGATTTTACTAGCGATTGATCAGCGTCCATCAACGGTTAAACACACACAGGCGACACAGTACAGCACATGCTCACACAAGCTTTTATTTTACCACATCCAGAAGGGCTTTCCCAGTATACCTGAATATCAGCCCCCTGTTGACCAACAATACAAATTAACACAAACAAAAAAATAAATGAATCTCTGTGATTAAGAAATGAGTCAGGACAGTACCTCTTAGATTCTGCATACTTCTGTTTTAATATCAGTCTGTTATAGAGTCGTTTTCTGACATTCGTTTTGTCCTCTGGAAGAGTGACAGTGGACTGTTGTTTTTTTGGTAAATGCACCTCAACCCTTCTCTCATACCGCCAGTGTCTTTAGACATTCATAAATGAGTCCCATTGTCTTTTCTCGTCCATCTTTTAACACAACATTTTTGGTCTTTTTTTTCTGCACACACTCATAGCCTCTCTCTCTCTCTCTCTCTCTATCTCAGATTCCTACTCCCAGTACTTTCCTCATGTGTTCATAGACGACGTAGGAGATGCTGACAGCTGGGATAACCTTGAGGAAGTTTGGAGCGATGCCTCGGTAGAGTCCCACCACACCCTCCTGAGCTACAATATTCCTGAAGAGAGTCAACATGGACAGCTGAGGAGCACCTTTCACTGATGCTGAGAGTGATAAACGAGAAAAAAAGGGAACAGTATTTAATAACACAAAATCTAAACAATCTGTTATATTACAACATTTTCGAAATGTCCCTTAAAACATTCTATCCATCCAACCAACCAACCACCTATCTTGTTTTCAAAAAACATATTTTCTCCATCATCTCTTTCATCCACTCATCCTATTTTCATAATCGATTCATCATCCATCCATCTTACATCCAAACATCATCCATCTTTTTATTAATTTATTTTTTTATCCCCTTTTCTCCCAATTTGGAATGCCCAATTCCCACTACTTAGTAGGTCCTCGTGGTGGTGCGGTTACTCGCCTCAATCCGGGTGGCGGAGGACGAGTCTCAGTTCGGCTTCTGAGACGTCAATCCGCGCATCTGATCACGTGACTCATTGTGCATGACACCGCGGAGACTCACAGCATGTGGAGGCTCATGCTACTCTCCACGATCCACACACAACTCACCACACGCCCCATTGAGAGAACCACTAATCACCACCACGAGGAGGTTACCCCATGTGACTCTACCCTCCCTAGCAACCGGGACAATTTGGTTGCTATGGAGACCCAGCTGGAGTCACTCAGCACACCCTGGATTCAAACTTGCGACTCCAGGGGTGGAAGTCAATGTCAATACTCGCTGAGCTACCCAGACCCCCGACATCATCCTTTTTTTCATACATCCATCCATCATGCATCCATCCATTTTCTATTATCTATCCATACATCTTACATCCATACATCCACCCATTCATTTTTCCTCATCATTTATCCAACCATCATTCATCTTTCATTCCTCCTTATCCATCCATCATCTAGCCATCCATCCATCCGTCCATCCATCTAATTTCAATAATCCATCCATCCTTTTAATTTTAATCATCTATCCATCCATCATTCATCCAGCCATACAATTTTCATCATCCATCTTTCTTCCATCCATCCATCCGTTGATCTTTTATCCATCCATTCTTTTTACAACCATCCATCCATTTTTCCATTCATCAGTCATCTTTCATCCATCCACCCATCTTATTTTCATAATCCTTTCACACATCCATGCTTGCATCATCCATTTATCCTTCTTTCATCCATACATCTATCCATCCAATTAACATCATCCATCCATTTTTTATCCATCCATTTTCATCCATCCTATTTTCATCATCCACTCATTTATCCATTGTCCATCCATACATCTTTCATCCATCCATCCATCCAACCACCTATCTCGTTTCCATTATCCATTTTTTCTCCATCGTATATTTCATCCATTAAACATCTATCCACCCATCCTATTTTCATAATCCATCCATTCATTCATCAATCATTGATCCATCGTTTTTGTCTCAGTACACACAGTTAACCATTTTGTCTCTCTCTCTCTCACCCTGAGCCTGCATGCGTGTTCTGATGAGGGCAAGCGGGTATGATGCCAGCTGTCCGCAGGTGCTGGAGACAGTGCCACAGCCCACCAGCACCAGAACGCCTGGGTCAGCCGACCCCCATGTTCCGCTGCAGCCACGCGTTCTTCAGCGTCTGACAAAGAGGAAGACATCATGAGGAAGAGTCTTTATGAAGAAACTATTGTGAATCCACACACTCAAACACACCTCATAGACAGCGAGATCTATGCCCGCATAAGGGATAATGCCCAGCATGTTGGGTAGATATCCTTTATAGAATGCCAGAACGCCCTCCTTCTGCAGGATCTGCTTCGCACAGTCCGCCATACTCGAATACTGGCCTGTTTTACGAAGAGTAAGACGTGTCTTCAGCACCTAAAACACAGAGAACGATAGAGACAGACAGGAACAGAGAGAGACAGAGACAGTAAACTTCAAAGACGATGTGTGAAGAAACTCGCTGTCAAACCACATTAGATGACATCATCTGTATGTGTGTGTGTGTGTGTGTGTGTGTGTGTGTACCTCCATAGGGTATATAATAGTTTGAGCTGTGGCTCCAGCCAGAGATCCAGCGACGAATCTCTCCTGGACTTTTAGAGTTCCTCCATCTTTTCTACCTCTCATTAACCACTTAATCTGCAGCCAGAGGAAGAGAGAGAGAGAGAGCTCTGACTATACTGTGTGGGTGAGTATGAGAGAGAGATGGCGAGTGAGGTGTACCTCTTCATAAGCGAGGAATTTGATAGCTGTCTCTGGAGCGATCTTCAGTATATTGATGCCATTGCCCCTCCAAAGCGCCGTGAGACCCCCTTCCTTAACCATTGCTCGAAGACCATGCAAAACATTTCCTTTATCAGAGCTCTGGCCATGCACCTGCACAAACAAACACAAACAAAGAACAAGGCAAATTCAAAATCTTGTGTCTCTCAAACTCCAGGATTATAATAAAACACCCCTTCATATAATAAACAGCTGTCTGTTTAGCTGCAGTGTCTCTTATGACCTCCAGGGGTCCTTATGTGCTGATGGAAACCCTCACTTTTCAGATGACAGTCAAAGTAACTCTCTGAAACTGCCACATATGTTAAATTACTGTAAAATCGCCAGATTAACCTCATCGGTTACAGCTATTATGGTTTACAACTCCACAATGCCATCAACTCTCTGATGTCATATGTCAGAGCATCCTAACCTTGTACGTGCAGGTATATTGGTCAATCACAATAGATAGTTTTACATCTAAATATTTTACACCACTTTGAAGACAGACAGTTAATTCTAGACCAGTGCTGTCTCACCTGCAGAAACACTTTGAGACGGTCAAGCGGTGCGGTACATGTTCTGGATACAGACCCCGCCACGGCCCCCGCCATCAGCTGCCGCCACACAAACCCAGACTGCCTCTCCTTCTCTGAGAATTCATCTGGAACAGTTAGAAGCTCTCCGATATCCAACATCTACACAAAAACATAAACATCTTGTATAATGGCATACATGAAAAGATGTTACAGTCATAAACCTCACTGAGCCAGTTGTGTGTCTTGTGGCTCATACCACTGAGTGTTTCCAGAACTGTGCGATTTCCTCCATGTTGTCCAGAGGGTTAAACAGGAAGTGATCTCGCCACTCGGCCCAGTCAATAGTCATGGAACGGTCTTTATCCATACTGCATAAACACAAGTCACTAGTCTATTATAGGGCAGCTATAGTATATACTGACACAAAACCACAAAAATCTTTTAGAAAAAGCTTCACTTTTTCAAACTGAGCATAAGCATATAAACCTTTCCAGTATTTTCGCAGCCTGTTCCACTGTGACCTCCACTCCTAGATTATGTAGTGACTGCTGGATCTCACTAGCATCAACTTCACCTACAAAACACACATATGAAAAAACTATTAATTACAGCTGTTACATAAGGTAATAGATACTATATATAGATAATAAAAGTGCTGTAATATTACATATGCTAATAGAATTAAGAGGCTATTGATGCTAACAGACATATAATATAAGACGTAATATGAGGTTATACAGTGATGTATGCTAACAGTGATATGAGGTTATAGGTGCTAACTGTGATATGAGGTTATAGATGATAACAGTGATATGAGGTTATAGATGCTAACAGTGATATGAAGTTATAGATGATAACAGTGATATGAGGTTATAGATGCTAACAGTGATATGAAGTTATAGATGATAACTGTGATATGAGGTTATAGATGATAACAGTGATATGAGGTTATAGATGCTAACAGTGATATGAAGTTATAGATGATAACAGTGATATGAGGTTATAGATGCTAACAGTGATATGAGGTTATAGATGCTAACAGTGATATGAGGTTATAGATGATAACAGTGATATGAGGTTATAGATGCTAACAGTGATATGAAGTTATAGATGATAACAGTGATATGAGGTTATAGATGCTAACAGTGATATGAAGTTATAGATGATAACAGTGATATGAGGTTATAGATGCTAACTGTGATATGAGGTTATAGATGATAACAGTGATATGAGG